>NC_082730.1:8254749-8509662 GCF_030144855.1 Hypanus sabinus
TATATGGCCAGGGTACCTAAGACTTTTGCACAGAACTGTATTTGTCAATGTGAGCGGAGAGCGAGTTTGTAAACCTGGTGGAGCGGCAAGGGAGGAGGGTTGTGGACCATTTGATTTCAAACAATTGGTTTATTGATCATTACCAGAATGTCTCTCAGCTGCTTCCCGCTCCCTCCCCTCTCCCTTCCCTCTTCCCAACCATGATTCCTCTCTCCCTGCTCCCTTCCCACTCTCAGTCCACAATAGAGACCTGCTATCAGAATTGAGTTTATCATCACTCACATAGGTCATGAGACTTGTTTTTTGATTTAGATGAGAGGTTTAAAAGGGACTCTTTGTTGAGTGTGAGGTCTGTGGCATGGTGACGTAGTGTGCGCACAACACTTTACGGTACCAGCCACCCAGCTCAACTCCCACCGCTGTCTGGAAGGAGTTTGTATATTCTAACCATGATCGCATGGGTTTCCTCCCACAGTCCAAAGACGTACTGATTGACAGGTTAATTGGTCATTGTGATTGTCCAGTGATTAGGCGAGGGTGAGATCGGGGAACGGCCGGGTGGTGGAGCTCAAAGGGCTGGAAGAGCCTATTCCATGCTGTATCAGAATAAATGAATATGGAAATGGTTGAGGGAAGCACATTAAAAGACATTTGGACAGGTATATGAGATAGGAAAGATTCAAAGGGAAATGGGCAACTTAACTGGGAACCTTGGTCAGCATGGATGAGTTGGGCTGAAGGGCCTCATCCTGTGCTTTTTACTAATGATTCTATGACTATAACCATCAATAATCGTTGGACACCTCCATACCTGCAGGCGATTCTGACAACACCCCCCCCCCCCACACCACCTACAGGTCAATGTGTCCTCACAGTCCCATTCCACCCTGATGGGGAAGTATTTCACCATCACTGGGTCCAAAAACTGGCACTCCCTCCCAACAGCAGCGTGGGAGCGCCTTTACCAGAAGCACTGCAGCCGTCAAGAAGGCAGCTCCCCCTCATCCAGAGCGGTGAGGGTATTTTTAATTCAGAAATACTGAGCAGATAAGGCCCTTCCACCATTAAGCTGCTCCTCCTAGCACGGCACCAATTTAACCATAGCCCCATCACAGGACATCTTACCAACCTACCAACTGGTACGTCTTTGGACTGTGGGGGCAAACCGGAGCCCCCGGCGGTCACGAGGAGAATGAACAAGCTTTCTTCTAGAGGAATTGGCTGCTCCAGCACCCTGTGCTCTCATAGAGTCGTGCTAACCGCCCCATGTGAATGGACGAGGACCCAGCTCTGGCGACTGAGATAACATACGGGTCCAAATCATCCCTCCCAGTTAGTGGAACGAACACATTCCATCATCTGCTGTTCACCCGCCTGATATGTCATCTGCCGCCGGGCTCTGCGGTCAGTTACTCTCCTTGTCTTTCGCGTATCCAGACGTTCTGTGTCACAAGTAAAATAACATCCCCCGTAAACGCAAACCCAAGTCACTAACTGGACAAAGAAGAACTCAAAATATCAGTCCCTGGTGACCTGTCCTCCTACCCCAACAACTCGTCTCTGTCACCACTGTCCCTTTAATGCCCTAGTCTTTAACTTTCCAAACCTCTGTTAGGTGGTGCTTTGATACATCCTAACACAATCAGAGGAACTTCCAAATAATCCAACTGACCTGCTGAAGTCCCTGTAGGATAGCGTGTATTTTCAACAATTTTTTTAATATATTGCTGTTAAATTTAAAAATAAAGGCCACTTTTTGGTTAATACTAGTACCTTGTTCATTTGTGATGGGCCATGTCATATGACGTTGGCGATACTGTCTTTCTGTGACCGTGATTGTTCTTGGCAAATTTTTCTACAGAAGTGGTTTGCCATTGCCTTCTTCTGGGCAGTGTCTTTACAAGACAGGTGACCCCGGCCATTATCAATACTCTTCAGAGATTGTCAGCCAGGCGTCAGTGGTCACACAACCAGGACTTGTGATCTGCACCGGCTGCTCATACGACCATCCACCACCTGCCCCCCTGGCTTCACGTGACCCTGATTGGGGGCTAAGCAGGTGCTACACCTTACCCAAGGTTGCCCTGCAGACTAATGGAGAGAAGGAGCACCTTACACCTCCTTTGGTAGAGACGTATCTCCACCTCCCCACCCAACTATTACTTACACCCGTTATTACACAGCCTCAGGACAGAAGAACATCCCATCAGAACAGAACTGAGGAGGAATTCCTTTAGCCGGAGGGAGGTGAATCTGTGGAATTCATTGCCACAGACAGCTGGGGGGGGGCCAGTCATTCTGTGTATTTAATGTGGAGGTTGATAAATTCTTAACTGGTCAGGGCATCAAAGGTTATGGGAAGAAGGCAGGAGAAAATAAATCTGCCATGATTGAATGGCAGAGCAGACTTGATGGGCCGAATGGCCTATGTCTGCTCCTATGTCTTATGGCCTTATGTTCTAACCAAGTCAAAAATCTCTTGCCTTTAACCCCCAGTTGAGATTTAATTTTGAGACTGTATCTTTCCAAATGCTAAATATTGTCAATTGTTTATATATTGGTGAGACCCGACGCAGACTGGGAGACCGTTTCGCGGAACACCTACGTTCGGTCCGCCAGAAAAAGCAGGATCTCCCAGTGGCCACACATTTTAATTCCACGTCCCATTCCCATTCTGATATGTCTATCCATGGCCTCCTCTATTGTCAAAATGAATCCAAACTCAGGTTGGAGGAACAACACCTTATATACCGGCTGGGTAGCCTCCAAGCTGATGGCATGAACATCGACTTCTCTAACTTCTGTTAATGCCCCTCCTCCCCTCTTACCCCATCCCTGACATATCTAGTTGTTTGCCTGTTCTCCATCTCCCTCTGGTGCTTCCCCCCCCCCCCACTTTCTTTCTCCTGAGGCCTCCTGTCCCATGATCCTTTCCCTTCTCCAGCTCTGTATCACTTTCGCCAATCACCTTTCCAGTTCTTAGCTTCATCCCACCCCCTCCGGTCTTCTCCTATCATTTCTCATTTCCCCCTCCCCCACTACTTTCAAATCTCTTACTATCTTTCCTTTCGGTTAGTCCTGACGAAGGGTCTCGGCCCGAAACGTCAACAGTGCTTCTCCTACAGGTGCTGCCTAGCCTGCTGTGTTCCACCAGCATTTTGCGTGTGTTGTTGTTTGAATTTCCAGCATCTGCATTTCCTCGTGCTTGCTAAATATTATGTTGCTTTAGATGCCCTGCTTGCAGCAGCTCCATTCTTCCAGTTTCCTCACACATTCTAAAAGCGTACAGTAAGGGTTAGTAAGTTGTGGGCATTCGTCGTTAGCGCTGGAAGTGTGACATCACTTGCGGGCTGCCTTGAGCTCATCCTTCGCCGTGTTGGTCACTGATGCAAAATGATGCATTTAACGATACAGTATGTTTCAATGTACACCTGACAAATAAAGCTAAACTTTATCTTTATTCTCACTCTGAGCAAACATATTTTTTGCTCTCCAGTCCTGTCCTACAGTCTATACTCCCTCATAGTTTTATATATCTCAGTTATCTCCCCTCCACCCCAGAGAGTACAGATCCAATATCTCCTCATAACTCAACTGCACAATCTCCTCTGCACCTTCTCCAGCGCAGTCACATCCTTTCTACAGTGTAGCGACCAGAACCTTACACATGACTCCAGATGAGGTCGGACCAAGACCTTCCAGGATCCCACCTCTAGTGAGATGCAGACCTTCCAGGGTCCCACGTCTAGTGAGATGCAGACCTTCCAGGGCCCCACATCTAGTGAGATGCAGACCTTCCAGGGCCCCACGTCTAGTGAGATGCAGACCTTCCAGGGTCCCACGTCTAGTGAGATGCAGACCTTCCAGGGCCCCACGTCTAGTGAGATGCAGACCTTCCAGGACACCACATCTAGTGTGATGCAGACCTTCCAGGGCCCCACCTCTAGTGAGATGCAGACCTTCCAGGGCCCCACGTCTATTGAGATGCAGACCTTCCAGGACCCCACCTCTAGTGAGATGCAGACCTTCCAGGGCCACACCTCTAGTGAGATGCAGACCTTCCAGGACCCCACGTCTAGTGAGATGCAGATCTTCCAGGGTCTCACTTCTAGTGAGATGCAGACCTTCCAGGACCCCACGTCTAGTGAGATGCAGATCTTCCAGGGTCTCACATCTAGTGAGATGCAGACCTTCCAGGGCCCCACATCTAGTGAGATGCAGATCTTCCAGGGTCCCACGTCTAGTGTGATGCAGATCTTCCAGGGTCCCACGTCTAGTGTGATGCAGACCTTCCAGGACCCCACGTCTAGTGAGATGCAGACCTTCCAGGACCCCACGTCTAGTGAGATGCAGATCTTCCAGGGTCTCACATCTAGTGAGATGCAGACCTTCCAGGGCCCCACATCTAGTGAGATGCAGATCTTCCAGGGTCCCACGTCTAGTGTGATGCAGATCTTCCAGGGTCCCACGTCTAGTGTGATGCAGACCTTCCAGGACCCCACGTCTAGTGAGATGCAGACCTTCCAGGGTCCCACGTCTAGTGTGATGCAGACCTTCCAGGACCCCACGTCTAGTGAGATGCAGACCTTCCAGGGTCCCACGTCTAGTGTGATGCAGACCTTCCAGGACCCCACATCTAGTGAGATGCAGACCTTTCAGGACCCCACATCTAGTGAGATGCAGACCTTCCAGAGTCCCACATCTAGTGTGATGCAGACTTTCCAGGACCCCACGTCTAGTGAGATGCAGACCTTCCAGGGTCCCACGTCTAGTGTGATGCAGACCTTCCTGGACCCCACGTCTAGTGAGATGCAGACCTTCCAGGACCCTACATCTAGTGAGATGCAGACCTTCCAGGGCCCCACATCTAGTGAGATGCAGACCTTCCAGGGTCCCACATCTAGTGAGATGCAGACCTTCCAGGGCCCCATGTCTAGTGAGATGCAGACCTTCCAGGGCCCCATGTCTATTGAGATGCAGACCTTCCAGGGTCCCACGTCTAGTGTGATGCAGACCTTCCAGGACCCCACGTCTAGTGAGATGCAGACCTTCCAGGGTCTCACACCTAGTGAGATGCAGACCTTCCAGGGTCTCACACCTAGTGAGATGCAGACCTTCCAGGGCCCCACGTCTATTGAGATGCAGACCTTCCAGGGTCCCACATCTAGTGAGATGCAGACCTTCCAGGGCCCCACATCTAGTGAGATGCAGACCTTCCAGGGCACCACGTCTAGTGAGATGCAGACCGTCCAGGGTCCCACGTCTAGTGTGATGCAGACCTTCCAGGGCCCCACGTCTAGTGAGATGCAGACCTTCCAGGACCCCACGCCTAGTGAGATGCAGACCTTCCAGGGCCCCACGTCTAGTGAGATGCAGACCTTCCAGGACCCCACGTCTAGTGAGATGCAGACCTTCCAGGGCCCCACGTCTAGTGAGATGCAGACCTTCCAGGACCCCACGTCTAGTGAGATGCAGACCTTCCAGGGCCCCACGTCTAGTGAGATGCAGATCTTCCAGGGTCTCACATCTAGTGAGATGCAGACCTTCCAGGACCCCACGTCTAGTGAGATGCAGACCTTCCAGGGTCTCACATCTAGTGAGATGCAGACCTTCCAGGGCCCCACGTCTAGTGAGATGCAGACCTTCCAGAGTCCCACGTCTAGTGAGATGCAGACCTTCCAGAGTCCCACGTCTAGTGAGATGCAGACCTTCCAGGGTCTCACATCTAGTGAGGTGCAGACCTTCCAGGGCCCCACGTCTAGTGAGATGCAGACCTTCCAGGGCCCCACATCTAGTGAGATGCAGACCTTCCATGGCCTCACGTCTAGTGTGATGCAGACCTTCCAGGGTCTCACATCTAGTGAGATGCAGACCTTCCAGAGTCCCACGTCTAGTGAGATGCAGACCTTCCAGGGCCCCATGTCTAGTGAGATGCAGACTTTCCAGGGCCCCATGTCCAGTGAGATGCAGACCTTCCAGGGCCCCACGTCTAGTGTGATGCAGACCTTCCAGGGCCCCACATCTAGTGAGATGCGGACCTTCCAGGGCCCCATATCTAGTGAGATGCAGATCTTCCAGGGCCCCACATCTAGTGAGATGCAGACCTTCCAGGGCCCCATGTCTAGTGAGATGCAGACCTTCCAGGGTCTCACATCTAGTGAGATGCAGACCTTCCAGGGTCCCTCATCTAGTGAGATGCAGACCTTCCAGGGCCCCACATCTAGTGAGATGCAGACCTTCCATGGCCTCACGTCTAGTGTGATGCAGACCTTCCAGGGTCTCACATCTAGTGAGATGCAGACCTTCCAGGGTCTCACATCTAGTGAGATGCAGACCTTCCAGAGTCCCACGTCTAGTGAGATGCAGACCTTCCAGGGCCCCATGTCTAGTGAGATGCAGACCTTCCAGGGTCTCACATCTAGTGTGATGCAGACCTTCCAGGGTCTCACATCTAGTGAGATGCAGACCTTCCAGGGTCTCACATCTAGTGTGATGCAGACCTTCCAGGGCACCACATCTAGTGAGAAGCAGACCTTCCAGGGTCTCACATCTAGTGTGATGCAGACCTTCCAGGGCACCACATCTAGTGAGATGCAGACCTTCCGAGGTCTCACACCTAGTGAGATGCAGATCTTCCAGGGCCCCACATCTAGTGAGATGCAGACCTTCCAGGGCCCCATGTCTAGTGAGATGCAGACCTTCCAGGGTCTCACATCTAGTGAGATGCAGACCTTCCAGGGTCCCTCATCTAGTGAGATGCAGACCTTCCAGGGCCCCACATCTAGTGAGATGCAGACCTTCCATGGCCTCACGTCTAGTGTGATGCAGACCTTCCAGGGTCTCACATCTAGTGAGATGCAGACCTTCCAGAGTCCCACGTCTAGTGAGATGCAGACCTTCCAGTGCCCCACGTCTAGTGTGATGCAGACCTTCCAGGTCTCACATCTAGTGAGATGCAGACCTTCCAGAGTCCCACGTCTAGTGAGATGCAGACCTTCCAGGGCCCCATGTCTAGTGAGATGCAGACCTTCCAGGGTCTCACATCTAGTGTGATGCAGACCTTCCAGGGTCTCACATCTAGTGAGATGCAGACCTTCCAGGGTCTCACATCTAGTGTGATGCAGACCTTCCAGGGCACCACATCTAGTGAGAAGCAGACCTTCCAGGGTCTCACATCTAGTGTGATGCAGACCTTCCAGGGCACCACATCTAGTGAGATGCAGACCTTCCGAGGTCTCACACCTAGTGAGATGCAGACCTTCCAGGGCCCCACATCTAGTGAGATGCAGACCTTCCAGGGCCCCATGTCTAGTGAGATGCAGACCTTCCAGGGCCCCACATCTAGTGAGATGCAGACCTTCCAGGGTCTCACATCTAGTGAGATGCAGACCTTCCAGGGTCTCACATCTAGTGTGATGCAGACCTTCCAGGGCACCACATCTAGTGAGATGCAGACCTTCCGAGGTCTCACACCTAGTGAGATGCAGACCTTCCAGGTCCCCACATCTAGTGAGATGCAGACCTTCCAGGGTCCCACGTCTATTGAGACGCAGACCTTCCAGGGCCCCACATCTAGTGAGATGCAGACCTTCCAGGGCCCCATGTCTAGTGAGATGCAGACCTTCCAGGGCCCTACATCTAGTGAGATGCAGACCTTCCAGGGCCCCACATCTAGTGAGATGCAGACCTTCCAGGGCCCCATGTCTAGTGAGATGCAGACCTTCTGAGGTCTCACACCTAGTGAGATGCAGACCTTCCAGGGCCCCATGTCTAGTGAGATGCAGACTTTCCAGGGCCCCATGTCCAGTGAGATGCAGTCCTTCCAGGGCCCCACGTCTAGTGTGATGCAGACCTTCCAGGGCCCCACATCTAGTGAGATGCGGACCTTCCAGGGCCCCATATCTAGTGAGATGCAGATCTTCCAGGGCCCCACATCTAGTGAGATGCAGACCTTCCAGGGCCCCATGTCTAGTGAGATGCAGACCTTCCAGGGTCTCACATCTAGTGAGATGCAGACCTTCCAGGGTCCCTCATCTAGTGAGATGCAGACCTTCCAGGGCCCCACATCTAGTGAGATGCAGACCTTCCATGGCCTCACGTCTAGTGTGATGCAGACCTTCCAGGGTCTCACATCTAGTGAGATGCAGACCTTCCAGAGTCCCACGTCTAGTGAGATGCAGACCTTCCAGGGCCCCACGTCTAGTGTGATGCAGACCTTCCAGGGTCTCACATCTAGTGAGATGCAGACCTTCCAGAGTCCCACATCTAGTGAGATGCAGACCTTCCAGGGCCCCATGTCTAGTGAGATGCAGACCTTCCAGGGTCTCACATCTAGTGTGATGCAGACCTTCCAGGGTCTCACATCTAGTGAGATGCAGACCTTCCAGGGTCTCACATCTAGTGTGATGCAGACCTTCCAGGGCACCACATCTAGTGAGAAGCAGACCTTCCAGGGTCTCACATCTAGTGTGATGCAGACCTTCCAGGGCACCACATCTAGTGAGATGCAGACCTTCCGAGGTCTCACACCTAGTGAGATGCAGACCTTCCAGGGCCCCACATCTAGTGAGATGCAGACCTTCCAGGGCCCCATGTCTAGTGAGATGCAGACCTTCCAGGGCCCCACATCTAGTGAGATGCAGACCTTCCAGGGTCTCACATCTAGTGAGATGCAGACCTTCCAGGGTCTCACATCTAGTGTGATGCAGACCTTCCAGGGCACCACATCTAGTGAGATGCAGACCTTCCGAGGTCTCACACCTAGTGAGATGCAGACCTTCCAGGTCCCCACATCTAGTGAGATGCAGACCTTCCAGGGTCCCACGTCTATTAAGACGCAGACCTTCCAGGGCCCCACATCTAGTGAGATGCAGACCTTCCAGGGCCCCATGTCTAGTGAGATGCAGACCTTCCAGGGCCCTACATCTAGTGAGATGCAGACCTTCCAGGGCCCCACATCTAGTGAGATGCAGACCTTCCAGGGCCCCATGTCTAGTGAGATGCAGACCTTCCAGGGTCTCACGTCTAGTGTGATGCAGACCTTCCAGGGTCCCACGTCTAGTGAGATGCAGACCTTCCAGAGTCCCACGTCTAGTGTGATGCAGACCTTCCAGGACCCCACGTCTAGTGAGATGCAGACCTTCCAGGGTCCCACGTCTAGTGAGATGCAGGCCTTCCAGGACCCCACGTCTAGTGTGATGCAGACCTTCCAGGGCCCCACGTCTAGTGTGATGCAGACCTTCCAGGACCCCACATCTAGTGTGATGCAGACCTTCCAGGGCCCCATGTCTAGTGTGATGCAGACCTTCCAGGGCCCCATGTCTAGTGTGATGCAGACCTTCCAGGGCCCCACATCTAGTGTGATGCAGACCTTCCAGGGCCCCATGTCTAGTGAGATGCAGACCTTCCAGGGCCCCACGTCTAGTGAGATGCAGACCTTCCAGGGCCCCACGTCTAGTGAGATGCAGACCTGCCAGGGCCCCACTTCTGGTGAGTTGCAGACCTTCCAGGGCCTCACATCTGGAGATGCACTTCCCAAGTTTAACATCTGGACAGCCAAAACACCCAGGGCTTAATGTCTCAAGAGAGACATCCCAGGGATCCACATCTGGAGATCCTCATGCCTGCCCATTGAGATGCAGAGGTGTGAGGTGTACATTGTCCACCACTGGGGGGCCCAGCCACCAGCTGCATTTCGGCACTGTGGTCTGAACATATCACTCTCCCCAGCAGAGGGCGCAAGGTACACACTCTGTCCCAGCTTGAAGACCGGTACAGTAAAGGCACCTTGCATGCAAACTGGTCTGTGGGCTGGAATTGGAATTGGAATTCTTTTATTATAGTCACAAGCTTTTCTTGCGTACTGCTCATCTAGATCAAATCATTACGCAGAGCATTGTGCTGGATCAAAGTAAAATAATAACAGATTTAGAATTTAAAGTTCCTTAAATCGTACAGTTTGTCTTGCATGCTGTTCATACAGATCAGATCACTACACAGTGCAATGATCTAGACTAAGGTAAAACAACAAGGTAGAATAATGTGTAAAAGTTACAGTGCAGGTAAACAATAAGATGTAACGAGGTAGATTGTGAGGTCAGGAATCCATCTTATCGTACTAAGAAACCTTTCAATTGTCAACAGCCGGGAAGAGGCTTGGTGGTGGTTCATTTCAGGATTCATCTAAGATCAGTGCGTGGACCACTACCGAAAGCTTTAACATAAAAAGTAAACAGTGGCAGGATGATAAATAAACAGGTAACCTTACGAATGTTGTCAATAAAAAGGGTGAGGGACGTGGTGCCAGGATATTCTATTTGAAAGTGGTTTAGTCTTTTCCTGGTGATTGTCGGTGGAATCCGCTGAGGAAGTGGACATAATCCAACGAGGTAAATGGCGTGGTAGCAGTTAGCATAATGTTTTACAGCGCCGGTGATCAGGGTTCAATTCCCCCTGCTGTCTGTAGGAGTTTGTATGGTCGCTCCATGGCTGTGTGCGTTTCCTCCCGTATTCCAAAGATGAATGGGTTAGGGTTGGTGAGTCGCGGGCATGCCACATTGGCACCGGAAGCATGCCGATACTTACAGGCTTCCCCAGCCTCGGACTGGTCATTGACACTAACGATGTATTTCTCTGTAAGTTTTGACATTTCATTATACAATCATCGTCATCATTCTGTGCCCTGCTGTACGACGTGGGTGATCACAGTCTGTGATCCCTTTGATTTGCCTATATTGTCAGGAGGCTAAAATATGTTATGTCAAAAAATACTCTACTGACATCTGTTATCTGGTTTATAAAATTAGTATTTTTCACTTCAAAAATATTGATCCATTTTATGTGAGTTTGGAGATTGGAACTTAATTGTGCTGATTGGTCATTGTAAGTTGTCTGTGATTAGGCTAACGTTTGATAGGTGGTTTGTGGTGTGATTCATGGGATCAGAAAGACCTGTTTCACGCTTTTTGTTTGCTCATTATGTGCCGTATCATATGATACGGGACTATCAGGGTCTTTCCATCACCATGCTTGATCTTGGCAAGTTTTTCTACCGAAGTAGTTTGCTTTCTTCTGGGTAGTTTCTTTACAAGATGGGTGACCCCCCCCCCCCCAAGCCATTCCTGCCTGGTGATTGTGGTGGCATAACCAGGTCTTGTGATTTGCACCAGCTGCTCCCATGGCTTCACGTGACCCTGATTGGTGGGGGGGGTGGCAGAGGACTGAGCAGGTGACCTGCTTAGGGTGATCGGGTAGCCAAGGGTGACCTGCAAACAAGCAGAGCGAAGGAGTGCCTTACACCTCCTTTGGTAGAGATGTATCTCCACTCTGCCATTCACATTGTACAGTACATATCCCAAATGAAGCCTATCTTTTTTTTTAAAACTGTGGGCTCTGTAAGCCTTACAGTCATACAGTGTGGGAGCCGGCTCTTCAGCCCATCGAGCCCATGCTAACCCATTGGCACTAATCCAACACTAAGGCCGTTGGATTAGACTGTATAATTGTCATTTTCCTTGTAGTTTAACTTTCTTATGCTTGTTTGTATTTACTTTTGGTTATCTACATATATGCAATTGTTCAGTGTGTTTCATATGGTTACGGTTCCTCTGTGTATTATTCTAGAAGCTTCTTGGTTCCAGGGGCAGGTATCACATTACAGTACTTGAATGGGGGGGGGGGGGCTGGTGGTGGATATCTTATTGGCTGATTCAAGCAGCAGAATTTATTCCTATCTGGCAGAGTGGTATAAGAAGATCTGATAAAGATGGATTTGCCTTCTGTCGCTTCTCTGTTTTTCCTATAAACCTTTGTTCTTTTTGGGCTTAATAAACAAGTTTTATGCCTCATCCTTGACTTCAGAAGATCCTCGAATCAGACACCAGCATCCAACAGTCTCCCCACATTCTTTTCAAATCCTTCTAGAATTTACCACCCAACTGCACACAAGGGGAATTTTTCAGGGACCAAGTAATTACAAAATAAGAATCAGCATTTAAAACAAAAGTGCAGCCATCTGTGGGAAAAAATGAAGCGCTTCTTTTCTCTCAGAGGGTCACGAGAAACTGTGTTCCTCAAAAGGCACTGGGCACACTCGCTGAATGTTTTTAAGGTGTCAGGATTGGATAAGTAGCAGGGGTGAAAGGTTACCGGCAGTGGTCAAGACGGCAAAGCTGAGGTAACAGGTCAAACACTTCGGAGAAGGTCCAGAGGAGGGTCTCGAGAATGAAAATGTTGATGTATGAGCAGTGTTTAATGGCTCTGGGTCTGTACTCACTAGAGTTTAGAAGAATGTTGGGGGGGGGGAATCTCATTGAAACCTATCAAATATTGAAAGGCTTCGATAGAGTGGGCATGGAGAGGATGTTTCCTTTGTGGGGGAGTCTAGAACCAGAGGGCACAGCCTCAGAATACATAGAAATCCCTTTAGAACAGAGATGTGGAGGATTTTTTTTTAGGCAGAGAGTGGTGAGTCTATGGACTTCATTGCCACAGATGGCCGGGGAAGCCAAGTCACTGGGCATATTTAACGTGGAGTTTGATACGTTCCTGATTCGTTAGAATGTCAAAGATTATGGGAAGAAAGCAGGAGAATGGGGTTGAGAGGGAAAATAAATCAGCCGCATCAAATGGCAGAGCAGACTTAATGGACCACTCAGATTTGATGGGCTGAATGGTCTAATTCTGCTCCTACAGTATGTCTTATGGTCATATGGTCTGTTTGACCCGTGGGACGGACTCAATGGGCAGAGGTACCTCTCCCCTGCACATAATGCATGGAAGTCAGCAGTCATTATGTTCATCAGTGAAAACAGGTCATTGTAAAGAGTGAAGTACCGAATCTAAAGGAAATGAGGCATCTCTCTGTTCTCTGATGCTCTCTTGGTGTTAATTATTCCTTCACTGATATCAATCAATCTATGTCAGCTTCACCAGTGTCTGCATATATATATATCCAGCTGTAATCCCACCAACACCAGTAGGCATTGTGTTAGCAGTAGGTTCAGTACCCACACTGGTGTTTATGGAGTTTGTATGTTCTCCTCCTGACCACATTGGTTTCCCTCGCGTGCTATGGCTCTTCCCATATCCCAATGGCATGCAGGTTAGTAGGCTAATTGGTTATTATAAATTAGTTCTGGGGTAGGTGGGTGGGAGAATTGGGATGAAGATGGTGGCCACGTGATTCACCTACAGGGAATTAAATGGGATGGGATCGAGCTCCACTCTGATTCTCCCACCACAGATGCTGCCTGACCTGCTGAGTGTTTTTGCTTTAGATTCAGAGTTCCACCACCTACTGCGTTTAAAAAATTTTTTTCTTGGGATTGATGGGAACTGAGAGCCAGTCTTGATTCAAATGTCTGAACAGCCTAATAAAGAAATAAGTAGCCATTACACAACATAAAAACAGAATTTTGGAGGGTATCATCAGTTCGACACTTTTGGTAGTTTGACAGAGGAAGTGGGTTTGGGGATTTCAGCGGTGTGATGACGTGTGAGTGGCCATGCTTGTCCACAAACGAGGAAGTATGTTCAGTAGGTTCACACAGCAATGCTGCCCCCACCCTGAAGTTCAAAGTAACATTATGACAAATACATATGTCACCAAATACACGACTGAGATTCATTTTCTTACAGACATTCACAGTAAAACTAAGAAATACAATAGAATCAGTGAAAAACTACACACAAACAACCGATGTGCAAAATAAGTCAAACTGCAAATGTGGGCTGCCTTAATGACTATCGCCCGGTAGCACTCACATCGACAGTGATGAAATGCTTTGAGAGGTTGGTCATGACTAGACTGAACACTTGCCTCAGCAAGGACCTGGACCCATTGCAATTTGCCTATCGCCTCAATAGGTCAACGGCAGACGCAATTTCAATGGCTCTCCACACGGCTTTAGACCACCTGGACAACACAAACACCTATGTTAGCATGCTGTTCATTGACTATAGCTCAGCATTTAATCCCATCATTCCCACAATCCTGATTGAGAAGTTGCAGAACCTGGGCCTCTGTACCTCTCTCTGCAACTGGATCCTTGACTTCTTAATCGGAAGACCACAATCTATGCGGATTGGTGATAACAATCCTCCTCACTGATGATCAACACAGGCGCATCTCAGGGGTCTGTGCTTAGCCCACTGCTCTACTCTCTATATACACGTGACTGTGTGACGAGGCATAGCTCAAATACCATCTAGAAATTTGCTGACGATACAATTATTGTTGGTAGAACATCAGGCGGTGACAAGAGGGTGTACATGAGTGAGATATGCCAACTAGTAGAGTGGTGCTGTAACAACAACCTGGCAGTCAACATCAGTAAGACGAAAGAGCTGATTGTGGACTTCAGGAAGGGTAAGATGAAGGAACACATACCAGTCCTCATAGAGGGATCAGAAGTGGAGAGAGTGAGCAGCTTCAAGTTCCTGAGTGTCAAGATCTCTGAGGACCTAACCTGGTCCCAACATATCAATGTAGTTATAAAGAAGGCAAGACAGCGGCTATACTTCATTAGGAGTTTGAAGAGATTTGGCATGTCAACAGATACACTCAAAAACTTCTATAGTTGTACCGTGGAGAGCATTCTGACAGGCTGCATCACTGTCTGGTATGGGGGGGCTACTGCACAGGACCGAAAAAAGCTGCAGAAGATTGTAAATCCCCATCTTGGGTACTAGCCTACAAAGTACCCAGGACATCTTCAGGGAGTTGGTGTCTCAGAAAGGCAGCATCCATTATTAAAAACCTCCAGCACCCCAGGGCATGTCCTTTTCTCACTGTTACCATCAGGTAGGAGGTACAGAAACCTGAAGGCACACACTCAGCAATTCAGGAACAGCTTCTTCCCCTCTGCCATTCAATTCCTAAATGGACATTGAATCTTTGGACACTACCTCACTTCTTTTTAATATACATCTTTAGCATGTTTTTTAATCTATTCAAAACATGTAAGATTTACTTGTTTATTTATCTTTTTTTCTCTCTCTCTCTGCTAGATTATGTATTGCATTGAACTGCTGCTGTTAAGTTAACAAATTTCACATCACATGCCGGTGATAATAAACCTGATTCTGATACAAAGAAGAAACAAATAATAAATTAATAAATAATAGCGGGAGCATGCTGCAATACCTACAATAACGCAGTTGGTGGGCTGGTTTCTTTAGTTCACGCTACGATGTACTTCTGGTTTCCAGTTTTTTATTACTATTCCACCTATCATCATGGAGCTTCTTACATCACCACCCCACCCCCCCAGCCACTCATCTGTTCTCACCTAGCACCTGCCAGCTTGTACCCTACCTCCCTGTCCATCTTTTTATTCTGGCGTCTTCCCTCTTCCTTCTGAGCCCTGAAGAAGGGTCTCGGCCCCTGACGTTGACTGTTTATTCCTACCCACAGCTGCTGCCTGACCTGCTGAGTTCCTCCAGCACTTTGTGTGTGTGCTGCTGAAAAGCAGAAGCTGTTTGACAAAACAACTTTCAAAACAAGTTCTGCAAACCCAATTGCTTCATCTTTGATACCGAGCAACCAGGCAACTTCATGAAAAATGCTTCCATTTCTCCATCGCCTTGGAGCACATTCAATTTCCGTATTTGCAACTGTGACCATGCAAGTACTTCCTGCCTGATGTTCAGCTCTGGGCGGGGTGGAGGCCAACAGCGACTGCAAAGTTCTGAGAAGCTTTGCAGATGAGTGTTTCATTTGCGTTCAGGGCAGCTGATCTTGCCTCATCGTCACTCCACTGGCACCATTTCTATTGGGGCAGAGATCAACATCTCACGCCGTGTCCTTCATAGGGAAGTACTGATAAACGTGCTGTAATGCACAATGTTCAAGACGTGTCTGAGCTCCTTGGGAAAACTGGTTTGAACAGACCCCACCATGCCCCTCACCTGCTAGCTTGTATCCCTCCCGCACACTCCACCTTCTTACTTGCATGCTTTCCCCTTCCTTTCCAGTCCTGATGAAGGGTCTCAGCCCAAAACGTCGACAGTGCTTCTTCCTATAGATGCTGCCTGGCCTGCTGCATTCCACCAGCATTTTGTGTGTGTTGCTTGAATTTCCAGCATCTGCAGATTTCCTCGTGTTTCCAGAAATAAAAATGTTTTGAGGTAGTGTTCACAGGTCTGATGTCCATTCAGATGGCAGAGGGGAAGATGCTGTTCCTGAATCGCTGAATCATGTGAAGGGGGTATGTTCAGGGTTGTAGGGATCCCTAATGATGGACACCTCCTTCCTAAGGCACTATTCCTTGAAGATGTCTTGGATGCTATGGTGGCTGGTACCCATGATGGAGCTGACTAATTTTACTAGCCTCTGCAACTTATTTTGATCTTATATCTTTTGTCCCAGATCAGATGGTGATGCAGCCAGTTAGAATGCTCTCCACAATACATTTGTTTAAGTGTTCGAGTCTCTTAGTTGACAAACCAAGTTTCCCCAAACTCCTAATTAAACATGGCTACTGTCTTGCCTTCTTTATAAGTGCATCAATATGTTGGGTCCAGGTTAGGTCTTCAGAGATATTGACACCCAGGAACCTGAAATTACTCACTCTCTCCACTTCTGATCCCTCTATGAGGATTAAACATATATAAGAAGAGACACACTAATATTCACAAACACTTCCACATTTTGGCAATGAGTTTCACATAATGCCAAGTACTGGAAAAGGCCATAGTGGAATTTAAATAAGTTGACTTTGGCCAAACTTTCATTTGAAGCTGATAGATTATTAGTCTATGAAAATCTTCCGCTCTTCAAAGGCTATTTTGCTACTTCATCTTCAGGACTGGAGGCTTTGAGTTGCAAGAAAGTGGATAATCTGGGTCTTTTATCCCTGGAGTTAAGAGGCTGAGGGGAGACCTTATACAGCTTTACATACAATCACATTGGACAACAAATTTTTTTTAAAGTGTTGCTTCCTCATAAAGTTTTCTTGTTTATGAGAGACCGCTTGAAGCTGAACACAAATATAATTTCAGACTACTTGTATCACGTAGGAATTTGGAGAAACAAGAAATTAACTTTCATTAAGTATAATGTGTTTAAATGCATAATGGTGCTGATGTTTTGCAATAGTTCAACTAAACTGAAAATGTTTTGTTGATGATTTTCATTTGTATTCAGTGTCTGAGGCTTCTCCCTTAAGTGCCCAGCAATAATCAGCCAGCGTTGATGAATTCCAGTTGCCCCGATACCGTTTCTCCATGACAGCAATGTCATGGTGAAACCTTTCACCATGCTCGTCATTGACAGCACCAAGATTTGCAGGGGATGCAGAAAATGAAACTTTAGTGACACGTTGTCTGAATGGGAATGCAGAAAATGAATCTTCAGTAACATGTTGTACTCCATGACTTTGTATGCTTGAAGCATGTTCTCAACCAGCTGCATGTATTTTGGTGTTCTGTAGTTGGCAAGAATATTTTCAGCGACATCCTTAAAAGCCTTCCGTGCAATTTTCTCCGGTCTCAAGAGAGGTTCTTTGAATTACCTGTCATTGATGACCTGTTTGATTTGTGGACCAACAAAAGTACCTTCCTTAATCTTGGCATCAGTTATTCTGACTTGGATTATGAATTGAAATAACAAATATAGGTGATTTTTTTTAAATGGTGTGCATTAGGGTCAGTTTATGGTGAGGTTCATAATCAGCAGCTCAAAATCCATAGGTTATGCCCAAAAGTATTCGAGAAGCAAATTCTTTGCTGTCCAGTGTCATCAGGGGCATAGGTATGGTGAATAGCCACAGTGTCTTTCCTTGGGTAGGGGAGTCCAAAACTAGTGTAGGTTTAAGGTAAGAGGGGAAATTTTCAAAAGGGGTCTGAGGGACAATTTTTCCACAGGGTATATAGAACGAACTGCCGGAGGATGTCAGTAGGACAGCAACATTACAAACACATTGGTGTAGGTATACAGGTAGCTCTGTCTACCAACCTCTTGCCTCGTGCTGCCAGAGGAAGGAGTCTGTTGAAACATTCTCTCTCCCTCTTGTTTATTGCCCCCAGAGGAAATTTCCCACGTTCAGATAGCCTCGCTCGCCCTACCTGAATGGCACTAAAGTTCTGGATCTGCAGTTTATGGTTTGGACCATTGTGATGTGTTTTCTGGTTTCTGGTCAATCCTTTGTCTGTTGCCACTTCGGGTGATGTTGAATTGGGGCAGCCTGCGGATAAGAAAGACCGAGCTGAACTGAATTATGCTTGGACTCTTTTTGATTTTCCATTTTATGTTCTGTGTTTTTCGCTCTCTTTTTTTGTTGCCATTTGCATGAGTTTTTTTGCACGAGCGAGGTTGGTGTTCTTCGTTGAATGGGTTTTCTTTGTTTTGTGGCTCTCTGTGGAGATAATGAATCCTAGGATTGTATACTGCATACATTCTTTGATAATAAATGTAATTTGAATCTTTGAATATGGATAGGGATATGGGTGAAATGGGACTAGTCAATGTAGGGACTTCATTCAGCATAGATGAGGAAGGCTAAACGGCCTGTTATATGATCCTGTCAGTGAGTTGTGTTGTACGTTGATTCTAACTTCTTCAAATGTTGCACAGAGTTATCCAAAAGTTTGATAAATATTAAACAATAATCTTTTTACCATATGTGCACAGTTTCAGGATATGTTCTGGCCTTGAAGCTGACCAGAAAAGCTGTGGTAACCCAGCTGCATGTTCACAACAGTGAGAGAGGTGGCAGGAAGTGCAGCCTGCGTCTAGACCAGAGATTCAGCAGATGCAGGAAATCCAGAGCAACATACACAAAATGCTGGAGGAACTCAGCGGGTCAGGCAGCGTGTATGGAGAGAAGTAAAGAGTCAACGTTTTGGGTCCAGACCCAGGAAGATCCAATCCTGATGGTGGGTTTTGACCCAAAACATCAGCTGTTTATTCCTCTCCACAGATGCTTCCTGACTAACTGAGTTCCTCCAGCATTTCGAATGTGTTGCATCAAGATAAACCATTGCAGTAACTTCATAGGATCTCTTACATACACGTTTCTAATCTTCCTGCTCTCCCTTCAGTTGAGATAATTTTGAAAGACTATGACATGGAAATTCATCTAAAGCTAATAATATTCCGTGGCCATCGCCCAAACCCTGCTGTGGTAACAATAAAACCCTGATATTCTGTGGACTTTGCTGGTGCAAGACTGACAGATATTCAGGGTCATCTTACTCTCTTAATACCACAATACACTATACTTATAATTTATTCTCATCATAGATGTCTGTGGTACAATAGATTTACCAGGCAATTCTATTAACAGAATGTAAGGAATGTCCCCTTAAAATCTACTGGGACTCCCTGATGAGTTTTGAAGGACGTGTAGTGGAGAATATATTGATTGGCTGCATCACAGCCTGGAATGGAAGTACCAATGCCCTTGAACGGCAAATCTTACAAAAAGTAGTGGATACAGCCCAGTCCATCATGGGTAAAGCCCTCCCCTCCACCGAACACATCTACATGAAACGTCGCAGGAGATTAGCATCCATCATCAGGGACCCCCACCACCCAAGGCGTGCTCTCTCCTTGCTGCTGCCACCAGGTAGAAGGTATGAAAGCCACAGGACTCACACCACCAGGTTCAGGAACAGTTACTATCCCTCAACCATCAGGCTCTTAAACAAACGAGGATAATTTCACTTGCCCCATCACAGAAACATTCCCAAAGCCAATGGATTCACTTTCAAGGACTCTTCATCATTTTCTCAATATTTATAGCTATTTATTTATATTTGCAGGTGCACAGTCTGTTGTCTTCTGCACTCTGGCTGACACCTTAGGACAGTCTTTCATTGATCCTGTTATAGTTACTATTCTAGAGGTGTGTTGAGTTTGCCCACAAGAAAAAGAATCTCAGGGTTGTATATGGTGACATATGTGTCTTTAATATCAAAACTTACTTTGAACTTTGAACGAAGGAGCAGTTAGAGGGGCTGTGAACAAGGTGAGCAACGGAGGCAGATGCTGGACCATCACCATCTCTAACATGTTGGTCAGTGGATCACTGGAGTTTTACTGAAACCGTTTCAGGGTCTTCACTCACTGGCTCTCTTGAGGATTCCGCCACGGTAGCTTGGCAGTTAGTACAATGCTTTAATGCACCAGCGATCACTGATCAGAGTTCAATTCCCACCACTGTCTGTACATTCTCCCTTTGACCGTGTGGGTTTCCTCCCAATGCTTCAACGTAGGTGTTCCCAACCTGGGGTCCACGGTTAATGGTAGCGGCGTATGCCACAAGCTGCCAGGGGAAGTGTTAGAAATATAAACACGTATTCAGCACTTCCATGGGAGGTGATGAGGAATAGCAGGAATCCACTGACTGCCACAGGTTGGGCAGGACAGTTTGGAAGGTGTCGCTCTGATCTCTTACTGCTGGCTTACCTGGCTCCCCAAAAATGGGCAATGTCTTCCCAGATACTCCAAGAAGGCTAACCATTCTTAAGAAGTGATGCAGAAGTTTTTCTAAGTGTTTTTTTAGAATAGTCAATCTCTTTAGTCCTGGTTCAGATTTATTTATCAGATGTACAAGGAAACATACTGTGAAATGTCACGTTTGCATTTATGCCCAGGACTGACTGAGGCAGCCCACAAGGTGCAATATCTGACAATGGACTTTCGGCTGGCTTCCAAACATGGCGTCTCGACCTGACCCCTAATCCCCCCCCATGTCGCTGTCCCCAAACTCCAACTCTGTCCCCAAAACTATAACCACTCTAACCACTTAGTAAGGTTGAAATTTATCAATGCCCCATTTCAGTAAAGAATCTGCACAGAATAGCAGACGTAAACTTGTGTTTTAAGGAAGAGTGTTTTTAATTTTTGTTTAAGGGCTTGAGCTTTTTTCTTATGCTCCCAGTTTCTCCTGTGATTTGCATCCCTTCCTCTTTGGACAATCAATGATTGTGAACTCTCGATCACATCCAGTCCTTTGATTTTATGCTGCCAGAAAACAGGAGCAGTGCTTCTCCTTCCCATTTCCAGCTCGAGCGTGTGAAGGTAACTTTTGCACTTTAACCACCGTGTTGATGGAGAGGTACAAGTTCACTGCATAACGGGAACTGGCCCTGAGACTTGTTGGTGTACAGGGTGATTTCAGAGTGAGTGAGTTTGTGGGAAGGCAAGGTTAGACAGTAGACTTTCTGCTGGCCCACTGTTAAATAGCACTAACTGTAAACAAGCACTAAGACTTAAGACTAAACAAGGATTTCTTGCTCAAAATTTCAAATTTATTGAAAGAAAAAGATGTCATCAAATATAATTCTTTATAATCTTCCAGTTTTTACATTTCTGTCGTGATGAAAAAGGACCTGATGCCATACACACAATTAGCAGCTTGCCAATTGTGGTGTCTGCAGTCTTCACACTGCAGGATTTTCAACACTACCTGGTTAACACTTAGTGGGTTTCGTTTCTTCCGATAGACGTTAATTGACAGCAGCATGCTCAGTGCTGGGTTGCAGATAGAAGTGACTTGTCAATACAACCAACACACACAAAATGCTAGTGGAACGCAGCAGGCCAGGAAGCATCTATAAGGAGAAGCCCCGAGACCCTTCATCAGGACTTGTCAATATGTAGGTTCATCGTCATTTCTCTCCCCAACATATTTCACAACAGTTAAATACTTAGCAACACTGAATGAGTGAATGGTTTTACTGGCCATTCGTTTCACCGCAATGTAAGTTCCTTTCTCTGGAGGTTCATTTCATGTGGTAGAGGGTAATTATTCTGCTGGTTTAGCCTCTTGCTCCTACCAGCAAAAAAAAACAGAATCTAGAAAAGACATTACTTACAAAAAATGAAGTAATGTAACATAAGTGCCCAGTGCAGACACAGTGCTCAACTCTGTAGAACACTTAAGAGTTAAGTTAATTTGCAAACCTCCTATGATAGGAACAAGATTCATGCACAGAAAATTGAGCTTCATTTTTAAGTAAGATATAATCAGACCTTTGCTTTCTGGAAGAGCACTGTTTTGATCCACTTCATTCTGTACATAAGTATTTGAAAATAAATCCAACATAATTTAATGAATACTACTTCCTAATTTCATAGAGTTGTAGAAAATTAACTGGGCAGTTCTCATGCTTATTTGACATAACTTACCTAATATTTTATGCTCGTAAACTGTTGTATGTAACAAATTGAAAATAAAACTTGATTTTAAAAAGTATATAAATCTACTTCAAAAAAATCTTTTAGAAAATTCCTTTAACTTTAGTTCATAGGATTAGAACACTGCTAATAACATGATCTTTTTTCAAGTAAAAAGATATCAGTTTTTGCAAAACTAAAGATCTGCCATTGAAATTCTTCGATTGTACAGACAGCAATTGCCAATTTCATTAATTGATCTCTTAAACTAGCAAAAATCAGACACTCTTCTATCAGTCACTGAATCAATGCAATGGGGGAGGCACAATATCAGCTGAACCATTCAACTCTCGGTTTGTTCTGTTGTTCAGAGTTTATAAAATAAATTAAAATAGGCAATTTACACACCTGCATTTTCTCTGCCACTAAAGACAAATGTTTTCATGCTATGATTTTCACAATATGCGTTACTGTAAACAAGAAGCACTGGCAGATAAGGTAATAAATAATACTGAACTTCACTGTCCTGTCACACAAGGATGAATCCCAGAAGCATTCCACTATTGCAATGACTGTCAAGATCATTTGTCTTTTTTGTGAGTGTGCAGATACACTGACTCAACAATAAACTCTCTGCAGTATCTAATTGCTCCTTAAATATAACATTGCCACGCTAGTTGATAGGTTGGTTAAGGTGGTTAGTACGGTGTGTTGGCCTTTATTAGGATTGAGTTCAAGAGCTGCGAGGTAACGTTGCAGCTTTATGAAACCCTGCTCAAACCACATTTAGAATATTGTGTTCAGTTCTGGGCACATCATTGTAGGAAGGGTATGGAAGATGTGGAGAAGGTGCAGAGGAGATTTACCAGCATGGGGTCTGGATTAGAGAGCATGTCTTATGAGGAAAGGTTGAATGAGCTAGGTCCTTTCCCTTTGGATCAAAGGGGGATGAAAGGTGACTTGAAGGACATGTACAAGAGGCATGGATCAAGTCAGACCTTTCCCCCATAGTGGAAATTGCTAATATGAGGGAGCAGAACTTTAACTGATGGAAGGGAAGTATAGAGGGAATGTCAGAGGTAAATTTTCTTACACAGAGAGTGGTGAGCGCATAGAACGCAGTGCCAGGGGTGGTGGTAGAGGCAGATACATTAGGGACATTTAAGAGAGTTTTAGATAGGCACATGGATGATAGGAAAATGGAGGACTCTGTGGGAGGGAAGAGTTAGACTGATCTTGGAGTAGGTTAAAGACTTGCACAACATTGTGGGTCAAAGGGCCTGTACTGTTCTATGTTCTTTAAGCTGATTCATGAAAGGAAGGATTCATCTGCCATTTCATGGTGTTATGACGTCCCACACTGTCTTACAGCCAGTTACTTACTTTTGAAAGTCACTTTGAAAATGTGTGGTAACCATTTTGAATGCAACAGTCCGACACAGTTATAAGAACCATAATCAATAGTCTGTCTTGGGTGACGCTGACTGAAAGATGTACCTTGGCCAGAACACTGGCTGCTCATTTTCAAACAGTGCAGTCGATTTTTTTTTAACCTCCACTTTATGTTCAAATTATTTTCTAATGATTTACTAATATTCAATTGTTTTCTTACAGATTAGACCTGTTTACACCTTTCATACAGCACAAAATGTATTTGGATTACAATAATCTTATAAATCCACATATTTAAGTTAAAAAAAGGTCACTTATAAATTTGATCAATTAGGTTCTTCTTGCATTTAAAATGTCTCAGCTGAATTTTCCAGAAGTTGGAAGTAAATTTATTTTTTTTAAAAAAGATGTTGTTTCCAGCCCTATTGCTCATAATCACCTTTTTTTACCTACTACATACGATTCAGCATTCCAGGTTTGGTATAGGAAGGGCATTAGACATTTTGAAGATCTTTTCACTGATAATCGCTTCGATTCTTTTCAGCAGCTCTCTGTTAAGTTCAATCTGCCCAATGCTCATTTTTTCAGATATCTCCAAATCCGACACTTTATTGCTCCTTTAATTCCTAACTTTCCTGAAATGCCTGCGAAAAACGCTATGGACCTATTTCTTTCCATGAATCCACTAGGTAAAGGCTTAATATCAATCATCCGAGATAAACTAGCAGCCTTACGATGGGCCCCCATGGATAAAATCAAAATGGCCTGGGAGCAGGATTTAAATATCTCCTTATCTGAGGAGAGCTGGGATTCAGTTGTCAAATCGGTTAACTCAACCTCTCTTTGTGCTCACCACTGCCTTTTAAGGTTTAAGATTGTTCATAGAGCCCATTTGTCTAAATCTAAACTATCTCGATTCTACCCTAGCGTTAGTCCGCTCTGTGATAAATGCAAGAGGGGCATGGCCTCTCTCATCCATATGTACTGGTTCTGTCCTAGCTTGGAGAAATTCTGGAAAGATGTCTTCACTACGTTATCGTGTATTCTGAATCAGCACCTAGAACCAAACCCCTTAATTGCTCTGTTCGGTTTTTGGGGCGAGACAGATTTATGTCTGGGTCCGACCAAATGCCGAATATTATCCTTTGCCTCTCTCCTGGCTAGACGCTTGATCCTCCTCAGATGGAGAGATGCCGCCCCGCCCACTCATGCTCAATGGCTTAACGACATCATGGCCGGTTTGGACCTCGAAAAAATTCATTATTCAGTTCTCAATTCGGATCTAAAGTTCCATAAGGTCTGGGGACCTTTTATCGAGTACTTTCATAGCCTTCCTCTTGACTAGGGTTTTTTTTCTCTTTTCGGTCCCTTGCTTTCAGCTCCTTTTTTTTGTGGTAGAAGGCATTATTACCCTCTGTTGCTGAGTGTATTCACAGTCTGGGAGTTTGGCTGTCCTGACTTATACTCTCTATATTGTGTTGTGGTTGGTCTGGAGTTGCTGTTGTTTTTTTCTTGTGTTGTGGGGCTTGGGGAGGACACTAAGCTTACTTGTCTTTAATTTAGGTGCTTTTTTTTTGCTAAATTCTCTTCCTTTGTAGCATACTGTTATTGTATGCTTAATTTTGCACTGTTTTAATGTTCCTCATTGGGATTTGGGGTTTTTAATTTGTAAAATGTTCTGAAAAACTAATAAAAAAATTAAAAAAAGATGTTAAGAAGAGTTTTGTTGAGCATTTGCTTGGAAGAAAATTATGAGGAGGAACTACTGTATTCACATAAAATGTTGCTTTGTTCATAAATGCTTATTACCAAAATACAGTAACACAGAGTGAAACTCTCTAGTCCGAACTCCTTGGGACCTGACCAGTGCCCGAGGACAGAAAATCCAGTTCATAGAAATTGTCCCCAATTATCCTCTCCTGAGCAGGAAAATTGTCCATTTTAAGTGCACACTCTAGGTCACACAGGGGTTGAAAAACTGTCTGTAACCCAAAATGTCTGTTAGTTGGTAATGCTGTCTGCTAAGATTGCCCAAGTTGCACTGGAAAGTTAGTTAGCCACAAAGTGGTACGAACTTATTTAATCTAAGATTGGAGTTAGAATTGGTTAATTAGTATAGACTTGTATTACGGATTCAAAATGTAGTGGATCATGCGGGTTGCCAGACCACAGAATGCTGGACTAGACATTCATCCGGAGGTTACAAGAGTGCTAAAACCTTCTGAACAGTTTCAGAGAGTCCAAAGATAGTATGCTGAAAAGCTGATACAAGAACCAGAAGTTCAAGAAATACTCAACAAAGCAGACAGCGTCTGTGGAGAGAGAGTGTTTCACCAGATGATGTTTCTGAGAAAAGTGTATCAATATGTTAGATTAATCCTTTCCAAAATAACTCCAGGTTAAAGCAAAAGTTTTCATGCTAACCTCTCATTTTGTTACTGACATTATTCAGTGCCAATCTTGTATGCCAAGAATCTATGTTCAAAATAGCCAATAATATAAAGAAGGATGCTAAAAGTTTTTTCAGTTATATAAAGAGTAAAAGGGAGGTGAGAGTTGATATTGGTAGCACTGAAAATTACATTGGCAAGGTAGTAATGGGGGACAAAGAAATGGGAGATAAACTTAATGGTTTACTTTGCATCAGCCTTCACTATGGAAGACACTAGCTATGTGCCAGAGGTCCGTGAGTGTCAGGGAACAGGGGCGAGTGCCATTGCTATTACAAAGGAAAAAGTGCTAGGCAAACTCAAAGTTCTTAAGGTGGATAAGTCACCCGGACCAGAAGGACTACATCGCAGAGTCCTGAGAGAGGTTGCTGAAGAGATAATAGATGCATTGATCATGATCTTTCAAGAATCACTTGATTCTGGCATGGTCCTGGAGGACTGGAAAATTACAAATGTCACTCCACTCTTTAAGAAGGGAGGATGGCAAAAGAAAGAAAATTATAGGCCCGTTAGCCTGACCTCAGAGGTTGGGAAAGTGTTAAAATTTATTATTAAGGATGAGGTTTCTGGGTACTCAGAGACTAATGATAAAATAAGTCAAAATCAGCATGGTTTCTGTAAAGGGAAATCTTGCCTGACAAGTCTGTTAGAGTTCTTCGAGGAATTAACAAGCAGGGTGGACAAAGGAGAACCAGTGGATGTCATTTACTTGGATTTTCAGAAGGCCTTTGACAAGGTGCCACATATGAGGTTGCTTAACAAGATAAAATCAGAATTAGGCCATTCAGCCCATCGAGTTTGCTCCATCATTCTGGCCAGACGAGACTCTTGAGGAGGCGTATCTTGGTGTCAGTGCTCACAGATCTATCTTTCCAAATGTTCCAGAGTTTGGTAGTGCTTGTATGTGCCATTGCTGACCTTCGCCTTATTTCCTTGCTGCATTTGTTTGAATAGTGCAGTCTGTTATCTAAATGGGAAGAAGCTTCAAACACCAGAGGTGCAGAGGGACTTAGGAGTCCTCATGTAAGACTCCCAGAAGATTGAGTCTGTGGTAAAGAAGGCAAATGCAATGTTGGCATTTATTTCAAGGGGAATAGAATATAAAAATAAAAGGGAGATAATGCTTGTGTTTTTTAAGACACTGGTCAGGCCACAATTGGAGTACAGTATTGTCAACAGTTTTGGGCCCAATATCTCAGATTTGCTCCAGAATGATGGAGCAAACTTGATGGGCTGAATGGCCTAATTCTGCTCCTATCCCTTATGCTCTAAATCCTAACCTTTTCACCTTTCCCAATAACTTAGATCCTCAAGTCCTGGCAACATCCTTATAAGTGTTTTTTTTCCCTCTTTCAAACTTCTTGATATCTTTTGAGATGATATAGAAATGAATCAGTTGCATAAACAGTACCGCCTAAACAAAAGTTTCATAAGTGATGAGCAAAAAACATAAATTTTTTGTTTTAAACATCCCAGCAAGTTGGGGAAATATAGTATATATATGGAATGGATAGGCTTCAGACTAACAACTCAAACTATCTGTCCTATTCTGTTCATGACACTGTACCCAATATTGGTTTTATACTCTATCAGTGTAACATAAAAAGGATAAATCATACAGATGTTATGCTCTGTTAAATCCCTATCCAGATATGGAAATATACCTGAATTAGCAGAAAATTAATGCTAATGCCCGAACACAATATATGCCTGACTGTCTGTGCTCAGTGTTCATCGATATACTAAGTAACTCAGTATGAAACCAGTCTACTATCTAAAATGGGCTGCTAGCTCAATCTTTCACCATGCAAAGAAACATAAAAGCATAAATGTAAAATACAGTTTCATTATGAACACAATGAAAAAGAACAAAATTATATAATACAGATATTTCTGACAAATATACTAGGGCAAGACATAAGAAATGCTCAGGTTGCCTGACAAATCCAACATTTATCAAGAGGGCCTCTCCAAAAAGGCCCAAGACTTTAATTGTACCCATAGTCATGAATGTTTACTGAATCGGGTCATTTAGGTGTAGACTCAGACTTGTCAAATTTAATATTCTTGTATAGACTTAACTCTGCTGGTCCTGTGAATCTTCTCCAGCCAGAAAAGATTCAGATTTCTGAATGGACAATGAACCAATCCATGAACACTACCTCACTATTTTTATTCTCTTTTTGGTGCAAAACAATACATTTCATGACACTCTATAGCCACTTTATTAGGTACCTCCCCTATGTTCGTGGTCTTCTGCTGCTGTAGCCCAGCCACTTCAAGATTCGACTTATGTGTTCCAAGATGTTCTTCTTAACACCACTGTTGTAATTTAAGTTACTGTCCCCATCCTGTCAGCTTGAACCAGTCTAAACATTCTCCTCGGACCTCTCTCAATAACAAGGCATGTTTTCCCCATAGAACTGCCATTCACCAGATGTTTTTTTTTGTTCTTTGCATCATTCTCTGTAAACTGTACAGATTGTTGTGCCTGAGAATCACAGATCAGCAATTCCTGAGATACTCAAACCACCCTGTCTGGCACCAACAATTATTTCACGATCCCAGTCACTTAGATCGTATTTCTCCCCATTCTGATGTTTGGTCTGAACAAAAGTGAACATCTTGACCATGTCTGCGTGCTTTCATGCTGCCACATGATTGGGTGATTAGATATTTGCATTAACAAGCAGCAGGTGTACAGGCGTAGCAAATAAAGTGGCCACTGAGAGTCTGTTAGTGATACGAAACCTCATTCTGATTAAGATCCTGAATTTTAGATTTCAATCATCTCTAACCTTTTTAGACTGCAATTACCCCTCAGTGGTGTTTCGACTGCAAAACAAGTTCCCTCAGTAAATTCTTTCTCTCCAACTTGACCAGGCTTCAAGTTCCTTCCTCTAGTTATAACTTCTTTACCTTGGCATCTGTTTGTCTTAGGCTTTTCTGAAGAACTTTGGGGCATTTTAATGAGTTAAAGACATTATGTACACATAGGCTCTGTTGAAATTCATTTTAACAATCAAGTTCTTTTAAAACAGTAGATTTCAAGTTCACACTCAAGCAGAGTCATAAATAAAACTTCCTCTATTCTGTTCCTTAAAAAAAGCTTGTGTGGGAGTTGCATTTCGTACACAAATTATCTACTTGACTTTTGGGGAAGATTACTAAATTATACTACACCCTAACACAAGATCCTTGAAAGCAAACAAATCCCTTAAAATCCATATGCAGTGGCTGAAGTCAAATCTTGGTTCTAAACACTGTTCACTCTAAGCTGTGCGTGTGCACTGCTGTACAGTAACTGAAATGCCCCCATGGACGTATCCTTTGTAGCTGGAATTGGATGCAGCTAGAAAAAGTTTACAAAACATAAAACATTTTCTTCTCTGTACTGTACTTCATTATCCACCTCAATTAATAAATAAAATCAAAAGTTTCAATTTTCATTCTAAATATTCATAGTATACATATTAAAAAAATGTTTAAAGCGCTGCACAGTTTTCAGGCTGTGTAAAAAGTTCCTGCCCAGAGTAATAGTTGGTCCACGCAGCTGTAAAAAAGAATTAATGAGATTGTCAGTCCTAAAAATAAGACCGTGGAACACAAGCAAAATTATGCAATTTGGCCCATCACATCTGCTCCATCATTTGATCATGGCTGATTTATTTTCCCTCTCAATCCCTTTCTCTGGCCTTCTCCCTGTAGTCTTTGATGCCCTTAATAATCAAGGAACTATCAACCTCCGCTTTAAACAAGCCTAATAATTTGACCTCCGCAGCTGTCTGTGACAGCATTCCATAGATTCACCACCCTTTGGCTAAAGAAGATTTACCTCCTTCTTCATCTCTGTTCTAAAAGGATCATCCTTCTTTTCTAAGACTTCGTAATAGGGGATACTAAGTAATATTATTAGCCAAAATGTGCGCCTTTCAGTAAAGTTTATTTTTAAATTAGACTGCAATATAAAAAAATAATACAGTACAGAAGAAGTTGTTCAAATGCACTCCATCTTATGTGGATTTCAGCAGGTCACTTGAATTTTAAAAATTGCCAGACTAGTTCCTGGGAATTAGATGCTGTATAGCAACAGTTACAAAAATGGATGTCTTCAAAAAGCTGAGGAAGATTTTTCTAAATTTAATTTCTATTCATTTAGGAATTTATTATTGATGGCAAACCGTGTATGTTTTCCTTAAAAAGGTATTTTCACATTTATATCAATCATCACTATTCACGATACAGCTCTCTTTAAATTATCCAGTTAAGGTGTACACATAGTGACAAACGTGAATACAAGATGGGATTCTGTCCAATTATACAGAGCACTCAACATGCAACACCTGCTTAAAGATTAATTTTTGTTGTAGAAAAGGACACATATAATTTTGGCATAACATGCAGAAAGAATCTATCAACATTTAGTGAGCACTGTTGAAGATGCTCTGAACAGTGACTTGGGCGCAGCCAGTACAACCCTCTGAGAATGCTCCCTGCAGCCTCTGGAATGCACGACCAACCTAAATATACAGATACTTTCAGGTTCAACATAAAGAAGCAAAGAAAGAGGGTTTATAATTCACAGAATTCTTTCAATAGATTTTAGAGATGACTCAAAAAACATTTTGTCTGCATACTCTGATGGTTATTTAAAACACGTTAGGAAAAAGCGACAGGTGCTTTGGTTAGTCCAAAGTGTAGCTCTGCACACACAGCAATGTTCGGAATCTGTCACCAGAGCAGCAGTCTGAGATCTACGGCAATGCTCGCTGATGCCTTGTTGCACATGTCCCATGAGATAATCTGCTCAGATATATCTGAGCAATATGAAAGATAGATTCACGTCTATAGTCAGGTTTCTCTGTGTCTGGTTATCCCGGCTTCCCGGCTGCTTTCAAAGCTTGCTCCAGCTTTTGACGAAATGTGATGTACTTCTGCCGAGCTTGATGGATGCGTTCCTTTTCTTCTTTCTCCAAGATGATGAGGAAATTTTGCAATTCGGGCACACTGAAGGCATCCCACTGCAGAAATGAAAAAAATGTTCTGAAGGTTAACAGATAATTGCATTGAACATAAAATACTGTAAGCACAATACAGGCCCTTTAGCTAATGATGTGTGATCCTTTAACCTCCCCTAAGATCAATCTAACCCTTCCCTCGTACTGGTGCCCCTTGTATTAGCCACTTCCACCCTGGGAAAAGTCTCTGGCATCTGGAAACACCTGTTATGTGTGTGGGTGCAGAAGAAAAACCCACTGATATAATATAGAACATAGCATTATCTGAGTCCTTTGACCCATGATGTGCTGACCTTTTAACATACTCTAAAGATCTATACAATCTTTCCCTCTTGCGTAGACCCCCATTTCCTATCATCCGTGTGCCTATCTAAGAGTTTCTTAAATGCCCCAAATGTACCTGCCTCTACCCACCAGCCCCCACAGTACGTTCCACGCAGCCACCACTCTGTAAAACAATATACGTCTGACATCCACTTCTACTTTCCTCCGGTCACACTGAAGTTATACCCCTTGCCTTAGCCACTTCTGCCCTGGAAGGAAGTCTTGACTGTCTGCTCTGTCTATGCCTCTTATCATCTTGCACACCTCTATCAGGTCAGCTCTCATCCGCCTTTGCTCCAAAGAGTAAAGACTTAGCTTGCTCAACATATCCTCAAAAGACATTCTAATAAAACATTTCAATTCTAAAGTATAAATTGATTATATAACTATAATTGGGATGACCCTGCATTACAATATGCAGAAATGTTTGTTCACTATCCAGTGAATGGGCATAGTATTTAATGGGGGCTAATTCAATCCTGCATCTTTCACAACCTTGGCCAGAGTTAGACTGATGAAAGTAATAAATATGCAGGGATCTATTATATTGTAAACAATGAAGAAGGAACAGATCAGATTTATTAATTGCATGGACTGAAGTTCAGAATCAGTTTTAGCAATCTTAAATTTAGCAAAAGGATTACTCAAAATATATCTGCCATTTTGTTAAAAAGAGAGCATTACTACCATGCTGACCACTCGAATATGAACTAAAGAAAAATCTCACAGAACAAGTTCTATTTGTGCCAACTACACAGAGTAAGAATACTTGCTTACAGGAAAGAAACTGTTCTTTGATTTAAATTGCACCACACTAAACTATTACAATCTAGACCATAAAGTTTGAAATTCAATTTCTGCTAACATAACTCCCTCATGTATTTGGCAACTTTGCATTTTACAATACCAAGACAAACTTGACTGGCAGAACAGAAATCAACTTCTGGCATCTTTTCCGGGCCTTGCTAAAGCTTCTCAACTTTATGTTTATAATACATGTTTTTTTTATGCTCAACTTGTTCAGGGTGTAGGCCAGCAAATTTGCAGTATGGACTCACTTTCAAACACTCTTCAACTCATGTTCTCAATATTAATTATTACTTATTATTATTATCATTAGTTTTTCTTTTTATATTTGTGCAGCTTGTTGTCTTTTGCACTTTGGTTGTCTGTCATACTCAGCAAATCTATAGAATAGCAACAAGAGCAGCAGCAATGAGCGCAGAAGACAACAAACTGTGCAAAAGCAAACATAAATAAGTAGCAATAAATAACACAAGATAACAAGATAAAGAGTCCTTAAAGTGAGATCATTAGTTCACTGAATCTGTTTTACTTTGTATTTATTATGAATACCCACAAGAAAATGAATCTCAGGGTTGTATATCACTACATATATGTATTTTGAAAATAAGTTTACTTTGAACTTTGATATAAAATAGGGTATTTACAAACTTATTCAACAAAAGGCCAGTGGAATTTAGAAAAAAAGTGTTTTCTTTCTCCCACAGGCACATGTATTGAATCATCACCAACTGTTGGCACACTGAGGAACTTCAAAACTTAGAGACCACATCGTGGATATGGCAAATATGGAAGATTGTGAGAGTGTGGGACTTGCTTTCATTAGAAGTACTAGTGAATAATAGTTGTATTTAAAAAGACCATAGAAAGAAAATAAAAATGAAGGGCATATCAAAGGCTGTGGAAGCCATAGAAAGGGTGCAGAGGAGATCTACAAGGATGTTGCCTGGATTGGGGAGCATGCCTTATGAGAATAGGTTGAGTGAACTCGGCCTTTTCTCCTTGGAGCGACGGAGGATGAGAGGTGACCTGATAGAGGTGTACAAGATAATGAGAGGCATTGATCGTGTGGATAGTCAGGGGCTTTTTCCCAATGCTAAAATGGCTAGCATGAGAGGGCACAGTTTTAAGGTGCTTGGAAGTAGGTTCAGAAGAGATGTTGGGTAAGTTTTTTTACGCAGAGAGTGGTGAGAGCGTGGAATGGGCTGCCGGCAATGGTGGTGGAGGTGGATACGATAGGGTCTTTTAAGAGACTCCTTGATAGGTACATGGAGCTTAGAAAAATAGAGGGTTATCGGTAAACCTAGTAATTTCTAAGGTAGGGACATATTCAGCACAAATTTGTGGGCCGAAGAGCCTGTATTGTGCTGTAGGTTTTCTATGTTTCTATAGGGAGTTTAAGTAAGATGGCTAAAAGAGGTTGTTGTCACATAACAATTACAACACGGAAACAGGCCATCTCGGCCCTTCTAGTCCATGCCAACTGCTTACTCTCACCTAGTCCCACCGACCTGCACTCAGCCCATAACCCTCCATTCCTTTCCTGTCCATATACCTATCCAATTCTACTTTAAATGACAATATTGAACCTGCCTCTACCACTTCTACTGGAAGCTCGTTCCACACAGCTACCACTCTCCGAGTAAAGAAATTCCCCCTCATGGTACCCCTAAACTTTTGCCCCCTAACTCTCAACTCATGTCCTCTCGTCTGAATCTCCCCTATTCTCAATGGAAAAAGCCCATCCCTGTCCTGGGATGCTCATATGGAATGTAAACACTGGCATGGATCTGTGAAATAAATGATCTACAGCTGTGAAAATTTGTTCCTATGCTTGAACTAGAGTGATAGCATAAGCAAGAAGTAGGTTAACTATAGAAGCATGAGAGGAAGTGAAAAAACAAACAAGCGGGGCTGACATAAAAGGGAACTCAGAAGTAGGCACAGAGATAGTAAGAGGAGTGCAAGAGATGGATTGAGGCCATGTGCAGTCAAAACCAAGACCTATTGATGTAGGAAGAGACTGGGTACTAAATGAGTTCTTACATAGAAACATAGAAAACCTGCAGCACAATACAGGCCCTTTGGCCCACAAAGCTGTGCCGAACATGACCTTGCCTTAGAACTACCTAGGCTTTACCCATAGCCCTCTGTTTTTCTAAGCTCCATGTATCCATTCAGGAGTCTCTTAAAAGACCCTATCGTATCCGCCTCCACCACCAGCAGCCCATTCCACGCACTCACCACTCTCTGCGTAAAAAACCTACCCCTGACATCTCCTCTGTACCTATGTCCAATCACCTTAAAACTATGCCCTCTTGTGCTAGCCATTTCAACCCTGGGGAAAGCCTCTGACTATCCACACGATCAATGCCTATCATCTTGTACATCTCTATCAGGGCACCTCTCATTCTCCATTGCTCTAAGGAGAGAAGGCCAAGTTCACTCAACCTATTCTCATAAGGCACGCTCCCCAATCCAGGCAACATCCTTGTAATTTTCCTCTGCACCCTTCCTACAGTTTCCACATCCTTACTGCAGCGAAGCGACCAGAACTGAGCACAGTACTCCAAGTGGGGTCTGACCAGGGTCCTATATAGCTGCAACATTACCTCTCAGTTCTTAAACTCATCTGCCTTTATCATTGTTATAACAATGTGGCCTGTAAATAATGGCCACATAAATAAACTGGATCAACTGTGACTGACTTTGTGGCTGGGAACTCACTTTTGTGAAGTTCAGTTCTGAATGTTATTTGCTTGCTTTTATTGTTTGCCCTCCAAGAGAACCACAACCTTGTTGTTGGGTTTGGAGGCTTGTGTGCCTCAACGACCCGGAGAGCTGTGTTGGCTGGAGTCAGAGCTTTATGCTTTGGCTCTTGGTAGGGTCACCCACGTCAAACAGGTCAAAGGGTAGAGGTCAGATTAAGAATGGCCCACCGATCCTCCAGGTTTGGGGGTTCAGCTCGGGGCTAACAACGCTGACTGATTAAAAAAAAAATTGTTAAGGAAAAGACAATGAAGAATCCTTCTATACAGAGATGGAGAACCTTCATTGCTGCCCTAAATGCCAGCAGTGTAAGTAGCGAAGATTATTGTTTGCACAATATGTTCTTTTTCTGCACAGTGGGTATTTTTTTTAATGTGTTCTACTGGGTTTCTTTGTTTTGTGGTTGGCTGTAAGGAGACAAATCTCAAGATTGTATATATTATACATACTTGGATATTAAATGCTTTGAACTATAATGAGTAGTGGGGGTATAGCAGAATTCTGTTCTCAGGTTAGTCACCAAGTGCACTGGAATGTTTTTTTGGGTTGCTGAGGGAATGAAGGAAAATACTAGGCATAACTTTCACTCTTCCTTGGATTTGGGAATGGTGTGACACAAACACAGAATTTGACAAGTTCTGTGGTTGTTGAATATACTGTATATATACACCTGGCTATTACTGAACCCCAACAACTACAGATCCGTCTGCTTAACACAGCAGTAGAATATGTTAAGAATGTGTAAAAAGAGCCATAGATGAATATGAAAGACAACACGAGTTAGTAAAAAAAAAGAGATATTGAGGAAGTCACAAGGGTTACTGAGAGACGTGCAATTGGTAAGGTGAATAGGGATGTCGTCAAAGTTGTATATAACAGGACTGTCAACAAGATTAAATTCAATTATCTTTATTGTCGCATGTACATCTAAACATCAAAACATATCGTGAAATGCATTTTTTGCAACTATGACCAACACAGTCTGAGGAAGTGCTGGAGGCAGTCTACAAGGGTCGCTGTACTTTGGGCACCAACACAGCATGCCCTCAACTTACACACCCTAACCGGTACATCTTTGGAATGTGGGAGGAAACCAGAGCACCCGGAGGGAACCTGCGTGGTCATGGGGAGAACGTACAAATTCCTTACAGACAGTGGTGGGAATTGAACCTCGGACATAGTATGAACAAAAAAACCTGGCCTCAGGACAGAAGGCAAAGGTTGTGGCTATTACATAGACTGGAGGAAGTGTTGTTCCCAGGGAAACACTACCATTCCTGATTTTACAAGATCTATTGGATTATACAGAGGACTACATCAAAATGGGCACCATGGTAGCATGGCTGTTAGCTATTACAATTCAGGGCTTCAGAGTTCAGAGTCCAATTTCCATGGCATCTGTAAAGAGCTTGTACGTCGTCTCCATGACCATGTGGGTTTCCTCTGGGTGTTCCAGTTTCCTCCCATATTCAAAACACATAGGTTAATTGGTCATTGTAATTAGGCAAGGATTAAATAGGTGGGTTCCTGGGTGGCACAGCTCATTGAACTGGAAGAGCCCGTTCCACGTTGTAAATAAAAATAACAAGTTTCCAGGTGAAAACTTTTCACGTGAAGTGAACAGTTAGTGACAGACTTTAAGAGAACATTGACAGGCTGGGGAGACAAATCTCAACTGATACTGAATGTGGAAATAGTGACATCTTGGTCAATTTGAAAAGGATGTAGGATCATATAGACTGGGATGCAGGGGTGCATTAATATTTCCAGATGGCAGGATAGTTTGGAAGAGTAGTTGTAAAAATCACCAAAATCTCTGACCTCGTAAATGTTGGCATAAGGGCACAAAAGCAAAGGAATCTTTATTTCAAGTTTATGTTTGCACCTCGGGCAGACTCACATGGAGCAGAAATGCTATAAAAATGTTATAAAACCCCTCTACACCCCTCACCCTCTACACCTACTCTTTCATTTCCTATCAGAGTCACCTCATATGCAATCACTCCTGAGCCTGGTGTTACTTTAGGGACATAAAATATTATATAATATATATACACACACGTCTTTAATACTTATTGCATTTTTGTGTTGTGGTGTTCTTTACCTTATTGCCTTTTATAGTGCTGCATTGGCTCTGGATTAACAATTATTTCATTCTTCTTTATATTTGTGTACTGGAAATAACATTAAACAATCTTGAATCTTGAATATCTAGGTCAGGTACATCTGGAATGCTGCAAGGGTGCAGCAGCCAATTCAGATCATCGTGCTATGTGAAGGAGACACGGGTCTCGTAGAGGTTGATCTTAGCAATATAGGAAATGGGTTATAGGAAAACTGGGATGGCTCTGCTTAGAGCAGAGAAGTGTGGGAGATTGGGAGGTCTGCAAAATAATGAAACGGATAAAAGGAAATGGTTTGAATTTAGGACAGTCATGGTGCTTGAATTACTAGGCTAAAAGCCAGAGTTCTTGTCCCCTGATTCAGAGATGAGCTTGAGTCTTACAATGGCAGCAGCAGTATTTACATTTGAGCAACTAAATGTAAAAAAAAACTGGAATAGCTTCTTTGACAGCTATCATTAAAGTACAGGTTTGTTATAATAACGCACCAGGTTCACTAAAGTCCTTCAGGGAAAGGAATCCACTACCCTTATCTGATCCGATTCCTAGTGACTCCTGACCCACCAATATAGCAGACTTTTAACTGTTTGTATATTTTCCCCGTGACCCTCTGGGTTTCCTCCAGGTGATCTGGTTTCCTCCCATAGTCCAAAGATGTAACAATTAGTAGGTTAATTTGTCATTGTAAATTGTCCCGTGATTAGGCTAGGGTGAAACTGGGGGATTGTGGAGCCCTCTCTGCACTGTGTCTAAATAAGTAAATAAATATACAAACAATAATTGAAATTATAAAAAATATACTGGTTTATGGGACTCAGAGTTTCTTTGCTTTTTCCATAGCATGATTTAAAAATATTAATTCCGTTAGAAGTTAACAAGGCCTCACAAAGGAATGTTGGGCATGTACTGGTTCCTAATCATTTAGATTTTGAGCAGCAGCTTTTGTCAGCGTTTGTGTGATTTTTCCAGTTAAATTCTACCTGGCTTCAACAACCAATTTCAAAGCTTATTCACTGATATTTTCTTGCACAGGACACTGACTGCACTCAGATCTCTTCTGAAGACATTTAACTTATAATGTTGGCATTTTCCCAATAAGCGCAAAGCAATAAATTATGATCCTTCCTGTGTTTTGCAATTAAAATTAAATATGAATTGCTTCTGTCATACAAATGAGAAACTGCCAAGCACTAGAGGGATGACAGTAACTCTTTGCCACTTTTAAGGCTATTATGATGAACTTGTCTGCAACACACACACTGCAAAGAATTTTTTAAAAACTCAACCTGAGTGATTATTTCACAAATAAGGGAAAGCAATCTCAAAAGCATACCTCAACTTCCTCGGTTTCATTCTCTTTCAATGCAAAAGTTGAGGCTTCAGTGTCTGGGCCAGCCAAAAGACGGATTAAAAGGGGTTGCTCAGTTCCTTTGAGTTTCTGCAAATGCACTAGAAAGGTTTAAAAATATGTTGGTTATTTGATGCTTTGATCGATAGTGAAACAAAAAGCAACACACAGCAACATGCTGGAGGAGCTCAGCAGGTCAGGCTCTTAGGGAAATAAATAGTAGATGTTTCAGGCTAGGATCCTTCATTGGGACTGGAAAAGAAGTGGGGAGAAGCCAGAATAAGGAGGGGAAGGAGTACAAACTGACAGGTGATAGGTGAAGCCAGGTGAGGGTGAGGGAATTAATAAACCTTTTTGCAGTAATTACAAATGCATTAACACCATTTGTTATCTAAGGAGACCAATAATTTTAATATAATTCTATCTGCAGCTTCATAGCTGAAGCATAATTCCTCCGCTGTATATTTGGCTCCCCGAGCAATAAACAATAACTCTCTGTTGGCTTCCCTCATCTTGTACGCTAGCCTCTTCCAAATTGTGTCTCACAGCTCTGCAGTATCTCACCATTCAGGCAGTAGGCTATCAGAATTGAAATAGTGCCACTGAATCTCAGAAGTTGGTGGTTAGATTTTTCCTTGTGGGCAAATGGTGCTACTGCTAATCACTCCATTCCCAAGTGAGGGCCACCATTTAATATGGTTGTGACTTCTCCGGCCATAGCCTCAACTCCACTTTCCCCTTAACCCTCGGTTCTCCTGCAGCCAAAACTCAGTCACTGCAGATCTCTGGAGTACACAGTTCAAAGATTCAGAGCCCTTGGAGCTCAGCCACTATTCACTGGGTAGAAAGTGCTAATCGTTCATAATGAGAGATAAACTTCCTCCTCTTCTCTGCCTTAAATGGGGGATTCCCTTTTTCTGATTCCCCACCCACTATAAAACATGTTCTCACCATCTACCACCAGCTCTCGTTTCTCTCTCTGTTGGATACAGGCATACATCCTCAATGGTTCTTCACCAACAACAGACGTGAAATATCAAGGGGTTGAGGTTCATTTCTAGAGCTTATCAGGAAATTATGCTACAGTGTTCTTGAAAGAATATTGATCAGGCTAGGTTTCAAGTTTCCACAAACAAACTCTTTCAACGGACCAGCAATGAACCTCCATCTACGTGAACCATTATTACCCTTCAACCATCGGGCTCCGGAACCACTGTGGATAACTTCATCCACCTCAACGCTGAACTGATTCCATAACCTACAGGCTCTCACAGACTCTGCAACTCATGTCCTCAGTATTATTTATTTGTCCTTTGTTGTATTTGCACTGTTGGTCTTTTGCATGTTAGACGTTTACCAGTTTTTGTGTGGGGTCTCTCATTGATTCTATTGTGCTTCTTTGTACCTACTGTGAATGCCTGTAGGAAAATTAATCTCAGGGTAATATATGGTGATGTATACATACTTTAATATGAAATGTACTTTGAATGTTTGAACAACTGAGAATAGAAAGTAGTAATTTAACTTGATTCATTGGCTATAAAAAACTCTCCTCACAGACAGAAATTTGACTTTGGAGGTGTTGAGCCTTAGCTCTGACTCATGGGGAACTATGGGGTCTGAGAAAGTGAGTCACTCACTGCAAGATACTCAGTCATTTCCCTTTTCCCAGAGCTGGTCTGGTTAAGTTACAAGCTAATGATGACGCCAACATATTGGTGATGAGGAACACTGTCTCTCAGGAGTTGGTGGTTAGATTTTTCCTTGTGGGCAAATTGTTACTACTTAGCACTTGTGGGACAAAAAAAAAGGTGCAACCACTAATCACTCCATTCTCAAAAGCTGCCAGTCTTGCTGCATGACAGCATTGACCCGCTTTGTTTTTCAGATCTTGCAAACAGAATTGAGCACTCCACAATCGTCATCCCCATTCTAGCCTTAAAATGGAATTCCGGGCTTTTTTTTTTCATATTTGGACCAATGCCATGAAGCAGTCCAAAACTCGGTGTTCTCAAAGAACCCAAACTGAGCATGGATGAGAAAATTATTTCTAAGTAAGCTCCACTTGACAAAACACACTGTCATCTTTACTGATAATTGATGGCAAACAAAGGTTTATCCTGTTTTTTACTAGCAGGGACTGCTGGCCAATATTTATATTAGCTTTAATCGGTCTCATTCAAGACTCAAGGTTGTTTGATATCGCTTCCTGTACCCAAGTGCAAGGAGAAAAAAAGTCATTGGTATTCTGGACCCATTGCAGCACAAAAGATAAATAACACAATAAGAACAATAAAAACACAATAAATGTAAATACAGTACATAAGATAGCTTATGTGCATACTGTACATAAAGTGATGCTAAGCTGTACACAAGGTAACTGATGGGAAATAATAAGGGTGGCCTGCAGATAACGAACACTGAGCTGAACAGAATATGCCTGGACTCTCTGATCTTGTGTTTTATATTCTGTGTTTCTTGCTTCTTTTTGTTGCCGTTTGCACACGGGGTGGGGGGGGGGGTTGATGTTTTTCTTTGAATAGGCTCCATTGTTTCCTTTGTTCTGCAGCTATCTGAGAGGGTTGTATACTGCATACATACTTTTCGATAATAAATGTACTTTGAATGATGTAGTGGTGTGTAGTAGTTAATGGGTGGAGGTGTTGATAAGCTTTACTGCTTGGGGAAGGAACTGTTTTTGAATCTGGTGGTCCTGGCATGGATGCTACGTAGCCTCTTCCCTGATGGGAGTGGGACAAACAGTCCATGAACAGGGTGTGTGGGATCCTTCGTGATCTTTGTCAGCACCTTTCTGTATAAACAACACACACAAAATGCTGGTGGAACCCAGCAGGCCACCAGCATTTTGTGGGTGTTGTTTGAATTTCCAGCATCTGCAGATTTCCTTGTGTTTGACCTTTCTGTATACATGTCTTTGATGATGGGTAGGCTGGTGCCGGTGATGCGTTGGGTAGTTTTGACCTCCCACTGTAGAGCCTTCCTGTTCCGCTGCAGTGCAATTTCCGTACCACGGAATGATGCAGCTTGTTAGGATGCTCTCTACTGTGCCTCTGTAGAATGACGTGAGTACGGATGTGCAAAGTCCAGCTCTCGTCAGCCTCCTCAGAAAGGAGAGGTAGACAGGTACATTGAAACATATGGTGAAACACACACAAAAATTTCCAGCATCTGCAGAATCTTGTGTTTATGAGAAATACAGTGAAATGTGTTTATGTCAATGGCCAACATAGTCCGAGGATGTGTGAGGAGCACACATTCTTCTACATTAACATAGCATTCCACAATTTATTAACTCTAACCCGGACATCTTTGGGATGTGGGAAGAAACCAGAGCACCGGGAGGAAAGCTGTGCGGTCACGAGGGTGTGCAAATCCTTTACAGACAGCACCAGGAATGGAATCATGATCGCTGGCGTTCAGTTGGGTTATGCTAACCACTCCTCTACCGTGCCAACTGCTTGGACCAAAAGTGTGAGTCAGTCCAGAGCTGAGGAGTTTTCATAAGATGCAAACTGAGCACAGATGAGAAGATCATTTGTGAGTAAGATCTACTTGATAACACACAGTCAATTTTACTGATAATTGCCATCAGAGAAATGGGTTTAATCCCACTTTTTACCAACAGGGACAAATGGGCAATTTTCCACATTGTCAGGTAAATGCCTCTGTTGGCTGTACTGTCACAGCTAATTCTAAATATCAGTCTTCGGCTCCATAGCCAGGATACTGTCCAGCCCTATAACCTTTGCTGCTTCCAAAGCACTAAACCATTTCTTAAGATCATGTAATGTGAATTGACTTGGCTGAAGTCAGGCTTCTGGGCTGTCGAGAACTTCAGGAAGAAACACAGTCACACACTGGTTAGTGCGATACTATTACAGCTCGGAGCATCGGGGTCTGGTGGCATCTATAAGGAGCTTGTGCGTCGTTCCCGTGATCATGTGGGTTTCCTCCGGGTGCTCTGGTTTCCTCCCATGGTCCAAAGCTGTACTGGTTAGTAGGTTAACTGGTCATTGTAAATGGTCCTGTGATTAGTCTAGGGCTAAACAGCTAGATTGCTGGGTGTCACAGCTCTTTAGGCCAGGTGGGCCTGTTCTGCATTGTATCTCTAAATAAATAATCAGAGGTGTAACACCTCACAGATAGAACAGTACAGAACAGGAAGAAGCTATTCAGTCCACACACAGAATGATGGTGGAACGCAGCAGGCCAGGCAGCATCTGTAGGAAGTACAGTCAACATTTCAGGCCGAGACCCTTCGTCAGGCTATTCAGCCTACAATGTTGTGCTGAACCAGCTACAAAACACCCAAACACTAATCCCTCCAACCTACATATCCCTCCTTCTTCCTTATACCCATGTGCCTACCCAAACATCTCTTAAAAGCCTCTAATGTATTTGCCTCACCACTATTCACCACTCTGAGTAAAAAATTTACCCCTCATATCCTCCTGAACCTACACCTTCTCACCTTCAATGCATGCCCTGTCAAATTAAACATTTCAGCCCTGGGAAACAGATAATCCCTGTCCGCTCCATCTATGCCTCTCATAATCTTATAAAACTCAAGATCATGCCAGCAAATCTGGCTTAAGTTCAGAAATAATTCCAAATTTATTCTACCTCTCCCCCACATGGAAATGCGAACATAATTCAAATTTTCTATGCTATCATGGAAATGGAAAACAGCTCTTTACTCACCATCATTCCCTTTCTTTGTCTGGTAGAAGAGAGCAAATTTCTGGGGATTGTCGATGACCATGAACTTCTTCAGTAGGCCCGTGATCACTTCATTGACCGTCGTGCCACTACTGATGTGGAGCTGCTTGACTGCGTCCAGGGGCAGGTAAAACGACGTCCGCTTGTTGGTTATTTCTGCTGGGTTCACCTCCTTGAGCACGTCGTAGATGGACTGTGGTCTGATGCCTGCAGGGACAGTGACAGGGCGGCGCAGTTTCAGGTGGACTTTGACGAACCCCGTATAACTACCATCCGCATTCTGAAAAATAAGATCATCCATTAGAAACCATAGAGACAGACACAGGCCCTTCAGCCCATTTCCTCCATGCTGACCAAGATGCCCATCTAAGCCAGTCACACTTGCATGCATCTGACCCATATCCCTCTTACCCAAAGATTTCCAACCCGGGTTCTGCAGATCTCGTTTAATGGTATTGGTCCATAGCATTAAAAAGGTTGTGAACCCTCACTCGAAACCTTTCCTGTCTATTTATCTATCCAACTGTTTTTAAAATGTTGTTGTTGTACCTGCCTCCTTACTTGCTCAGGCAGCTCATTCCGTATACCCACCACGCTCTGCGTGAAGAAGGTGCTCCGCAGGTTCCTATTAAATCTTTCCCCCTCACCTTAAACCTGTGCCCTCTAGGCATTGAGAAAAAGATCCTGTCTTTGCTCCTCATAATTATATACACCTCTATAAGATTATGCCTCAGTATCCTACGCTCCACAGAATAAAGTCTTAGCCTGTCCAATTCAAAAAGAAAGCTCCTGATTTGTAAGTGTTGAACTCCAGATATCCTCTGGAAGTGTGAAGCAGTAAGACCTGAGCCCTCAAAGTTCAAATTATTAAAGTACATATATATCGCCATACACAACCCCAAGATTCATTTTCTTGTGGGCATTCACAGTAAATACAAGAAATATAACAGAATTAATGAAAGACCTCACCCAACAGGACAGACAAATAGCCAGTGTGCAAAAGACAACAACTTGTGCAAATACAGGAAAAAAAAAGAGGGGAAAGGAAATGGATGGATGGATGGATGGATGGATGGATGGATGGATGGATGGATGGATGGATGGATGGATGGATGGATGGATGGATGGATGGATGGATGGATGGATGGATGGATGGATGGATGGATGGATGGATGGATGGATGGATGGATGGATGGATGGATGGATGGATGGATGGATGGATGGATGGATGGATGGATGGATGGATGGATGGATGGATGGATGGATGGATGGATGGATGGATGGATGGATGGATGGATGGATGGATGGATGGATGGATGGATGGATGGATGGATGGATGGATGGATGGATGGATGGATGGATGGATGGATGGATGGATGGATGGATGGATGGATGGATGGATGGATGGATGGATGGATGGATGGATGGATGGATGGATGGATGGATGGATGGATGGATGGATGGATGGATGGATGGATGGATGGATGGATGGATGGATGGATGGATGGATGGATGGATGGATGGATGGATGGATGGATGGATGGATGGATGGATGGATGGATGGATGGATGGATGGATGGATGGATGGATGGATGGATGGATGGATGGATGGATGGATGGATGGATGGATGGATGGATGGATGGATGGATGGATGGATGGATGGATGGATGGATGGATGGATGGATGGATGGATGGATGGATGGATGGATGGATGGATGGATAAAAAAACAAACAAACAAGCAATAAATATCAAGAACATGAGATGAAGAATCCTTGAAAGTGAGCCCATGGGTTACAAGAACAGTTCAGTGTTGGGGTGAGTGAATTTGAATGAAGTTTTGCCCTCTGGTTCAAGAACCCGATGGTTGAGGTACAAGAACTGTTCCTGAACCTGGAGGTGTGAGTCCTGAGGCTTCTGTATCTTCTTCCTGATGGCAGCAGCAAGAAGAGAGCGTGGCCTAAATGGTGGGGGTCTCTGATGATGGATGCTGCTTCCCTACGGCAGTGCTCTGTATAGATGTGCTCAGTGCTGGGAGGGCTTTACTCTTGACAAACTGGGCCATATCCACTACTTTTTGTAGGTTTTTCTGTTCAAGAGCAATGATGTTTCCATACCTGGCTGTGATGTGACCATTATACATTATACATCTGTAGAAGCTTGTCAAAGTTTTAGGTGACATGCCAAATCTTTGCAAACTTCTAAGAAAGTAGAAGGGCTGCCCTGCTTTCTCAGTTATTGGACATTTGCTGGACCCAGGACAGATCCTCTGAAATGATAACACAGAGGAATTTAAAGTTGCTGACTCTCTCTACATCTTATCCCCCAATGAGGACTGGCTCATGGATCAATGGCTTCCTCCTCCTGAAGTCAATAATCAGCTCCTTAGTCTTGCTGACATTGAGTGAGAGGTTATTGTTGTGGCACAACTTAACCAGATTTTTAATCTCCTGTCAATGTGTTAATTCATCACCACCTTTGATTCGGCCATTGATAGCGGTGCTGTCAGCAATCGTAAATATGGCATTGGAGCTGTGCTTAGCCACGCAGCCATGAATGTAAAGTAAGTAGAGCAGGGGGATAAGCACACAGCCTTGTGGTGTACCTGTGCTCATGGAGATTGTGGAGGAAATGTTGCTAATCCAAGCTGACTGGGGTCTGCAAGTGAGAAAATTGAGGATCCAACTGCACCGAGAGGTATTGAGGCCTAGGACTTGAAGCTTATTGATACATTTTGAGGGGATGATAGTATTGAATGCTGAGCTGGAGTCAATGAAAAGCATCCTGATCCATGCCCCTTTGTCATCCAGATGTTCCAGGGCTATTTGAAATGGCATCTGCTGTGACCGGTTGTGAAGCATTGCTGGATGACAGTCATTGAAGCAGGTTACCACATTCTTCTCAGACAGCGGAAGTGAGAGGTTAAAGATATTGGTGAACACTACAGCCAGTTGATCAACACAGGTCTTCAGTACTTAGCCAGGTACCCCGTTTGGGTCAGATGTTTTCTGAGGCTTCACCTTCCCAAAGGATGCCCTCACATTGTCCTCGGAGTCTGATGGGGCTCTGGGAGTTTGTGAAAGAGCCTCCATGTTTTGACGGAAGAAGTGAGCATGAGAGGCATTGAACTCATCTGGGAGCAAAACCCTGTTGTCACCCACTGTATGTCCCTTGGATTTACAGGACATCAACACACACAAAATGCTGGTGGAACACAGCAGGCCAGGCAGCATCTATAGGAGAAGCACTGTCGACGTTTTGGGCCGAGACCCTTCATCAGGACTAACTGAAAGGAAAGATAGTAAGCGATTTGAAAGTAGTGGGGGGAGGGGGAAATGGGAAATGATAGGAGAAGACCAGAGGGGGTGGGATGAAGCTAAGAGCAGGAAAGGTGATTGGCGGAAGTGATACAGAGCTGGAGAAGGGAAAGGATCATGGGACGGGAGGCCTCGGGAGAAAGAAAGGGGTGGGGGAGATGGAAAACAGGCAAACAACTAAATATGTCAGGGATGGGGTAAGAAGGGGAGGAGGGGCATTAACAGAAGTTAGGGAAGTCAACATTCATGCCATCAGGTTGGAGGCTACCCAGACGGTATATAAGGTGTTGTTCCTCCAACCTGAGTTCGGATTCATTTTGACAGTAGAGGAGGCCATGGATAGACATGGATAGCATCTGCAGATGTCTTTGTGTTTGCTTTTTACAGGACATGATAGCATTCAAGCCCTGCCACAGTGGTTGAGCATCCTTCAGTGATTCGAGTTTGGTCTGGAATTGCCACTGTATGCGAGATGGCTTCCCCAAAGTCATACCTGGACCGCTCACTCCTATGGTACGAGAAAAGAATGGGAGATCGAGATGCCAAGTTTAAAGGGCATGTGAACAGGAAGAGTTTAAAGAGTGGAGATCAAGGAAATATGAATAAAGGGTGGTAACTGAAGAGTCCCATATAATGTATTGCCTGTTTGACACTGGTAAACAACCTCTTGGATTAGGTGCCACGTATTATTTTGGAGGAGAGGAACTGATTTCTACAACCAGACTTTCAGGGAGGAAGCTAAAGAAGTAGTATCTCAAAAGGTAGGTACCTCTGGTTTACTCTCAGGACACATGCTGCATCAGTAGAAATAGGAAGGCAGGACATATTATTGTGTGTTTAGACAGTGATCTAGGAGGGAGGACCAGATGCATTAGTCTTGGGGCAGAAGAGACCTCTTCAATCTTTTCAGGACACTCATTTCCTTGAGGGGAGATTTTCTTGTATGGCTGGGGAGCATTTAAAATACACTGGCAGGAAAGTTCATTAGAAAATAGAAGGGGTGAGATGCAACAGGACAAAGGAGGAGAGTAACTTAACAAAATTTTCTTAATTTGTGTGTTTATGGTCGAATCAGGAAGGAGGTATCGCTGAATTCAGTCTCTGGGGAATGAAGTAGGCCAAATTCCAATCAGAGCACACTTGGGGAACAGTGATCATTGTGCTAAAATGTTTATATTGGTATGAAGAAAAGCAGGGAGCAACCTAAAAATGCTGAAAATATTCAGTAAGTCAGACAGCATCTGTAGACAGAGATACAGTTAAAGGCCCCTGAGTTTAATAGTTAGCACATGTGTACATGGTACTTGAAGTCAAGCAGAGGTTGAGATCAGTGAGATAGCTGATCAGAGTTGGACTCAGAAGTCTCATTCTGTGCCCCTAAAGGACCACAGTGTCAGAAAAATCGGGCAGTTGGTAGGATTGTGACAGCAGTCAATAGAGAGGGGATGTTCAAAGGCTGAATGATACTTTGGAAATGCACCCAGGTGGAATGGCAGCCCGGCACTGTGCTGGTGAGAGTAGTTTGTCCCAAAGATGCTCAATGATGGGGTAGTGCAGTTCATGCCTTCCTGCAGTGTACCAAAAAGAGAACTACATGAGGACTTTTTCTAAATTCAGCACAGTAACATCTGACTCTCCTAGCCCAATGAGCCTACGCCACCCAATTACAGCCATGTGACCAATTAATCTACTAGCCAATATGTCTTTGGAATATAGGAAGAAGATAGAGCACAGGTCATGGGTAGAACATACAAACTCCTTACAGACAACGGTGGGAATTGAACTGTAAGTGCACTACGCTGCACGATCGCAATTCCCTTTCAGCAAGATACAAAGATGACTCACACCAAGAAGTGCCTATATTTCCACAGCAACAGAAAATGACACCCATTATCACATTCCAATCCAGAGCAAGAAATAACTTTCATTCACTTAATAGTGAAAACAGTATAATGTTGAATTTCCGTGTGCAATTTTGAATTTCAGTACTGCGTAAAAACCATTTATACATTGACATCTTTTGTAAATGACTATATTTGCATTTAATTTTACTTACTAAGCGCATTCCCAAGCAGTTTTTGACTTTTCCATTGTATTCTTCAATTTTTTGTTTAATCTCCTTTTCCGTAAGGACCTTTGGTTTCTCTTCTTCTTTAATTGCCACATTCTTAAACAAAAAAAGTCATAATTAGAACATATTTCATTTTCATAAATTACCAAGATTTGTTCAACCCATTCAATCCCAATAAAAATTTCAGTACATTTATAATAATTTAAACCACATTAAAATTTATTGTTAATACAAACTCAAACTATAAGAGTACATTTGCCAGGTTCACACTTACAATGGTCATAAACTGGTAGACCAATCCTTTCAAATATAAACCTAGAGCAGTTTTCTGGTGACTTTCAAAAGCCTCCGAAAGGAAGCCATTTGGGTGCATGGTGTCCTTTGCTCTCCTAAATACAGCTTCCTGCACTCACTGAATTCAGAAATGAGGTCCTTCATCAGCAGATGCAAAACAGCTGATGCATCTATCCCAAGCATCTAAAATTGAACCAAAAGGCTGCAAGGAGTTAGAATGTTTTGTGCCCATTTCAAATTGAAATTAATTAGCTGCAACTCATCCATCCAATCTCCAGAGCACACAAGAAGTATGTTCTTATGAGCCATTGTCTTCAAAGTAGATTAGAGAACCATGCAGTCTATTTTAACTTGGTCTCTTTGTATATTGAAGTAATAATTTGACTCGGACTGTTTGCATATGCTTACATAATATTACACTGCTACTTTACCAGAAGCATTTTAACATCTATAAATAATCGTGGAGGTTTCCGGCAAGAAGCCCCTTGTCGATCAATCTCATAACAAAAGGCTGCACAGGGTAATGGGAACAATTTGGTTTGATTGTTACCTCAATAACCAGATTGTATAATTATGATTAATGAGATTTGAACAATAAATTTTAAACTAGAAGTGAAACAGAGTTGTTCTGCCATCTTTTTGCAGCTACTATCCGAAGGAGGTACAGAAGCCTGAAGTCACACACCAGCAAAGAGGAAGAATAGCCCTCAACTCGGCAGTGTAGTTATCGGGGCACCATCATGATGGTATTTCTGTAGCAAGCTGTTCTTGTTTTTACCAGGCCGAGTTGCTGGCTCGACACTCAGCACGACTTGGATTCAAACTCAAGAACCTTCGCTCCGGAGTCCGGCGCTGATATTATTGCAGGACTCACACCAGCAAGTTCAGGAACAATTAGTTCCCTTCAACCATCCAGTGCTTGAACTAACCAGAACAAAGCTAATCATTGTTGAGCAACACTATGATACTTCGCACTAAATGGACATTTTCATTCTAAATGTGTTATTTGTTGTAAAAATTGTGCATAATCTATATTATGAATGCTGTTTTGTAGATGCTACATGCCTGAGATGCTGCTGCAAGTTTTCCATTGCACCTGTGCATACATGTACTTGTGTATATGACAATAGACTCAACTTCTGACTTTTCCTGACACCTGTCCAAGTAAAACTATGCTAACTCTCTTGGTGTTGAATTTATTATCTGGGGGTTTCACATTCCTCTGTGGGCATGAGTAGCAAAATAAAGAGTTAATATAAAGCAACTGAGTGAACTGGAGAACTGTTGGACAGCTCCATTCAGTCAGCCAAGTACTAAAGAATGTCTCAGAAATTCGGTGTATACATCTTTTAAACAAATAAAAACTATTTCAAATCTTTTCATGAATTACATGCATTGACTTCAGATACTGTGTGGACAGGACTGCTATATATTATGATGCATTTCACTCTGTGCTTCGATGTTTCAATGCACATGCTGATTTCTCTTTTACAAAAGGAAAATATTCATGTACAGCGTAATACTACAAACTGAAATATGCATTCAAAGTACATTTATTATTGAAGTATGTATATATTATACAACCTTGAGATTCGTCTCCTTTCAGGCAGCCACAAGGTTGTATAACCTAAACATTCAATTCCTTCATGATAAAATAACACTTCTCCTTCCCGGAAAAACCGTGGGAATACAAAACTAGAGTAATACACAAAACACTGGAGGAGCTCAGCAGATCAGGCAGCATCTATAGAGGGAAATACACAGTCAATGTTTTGGGACAAGACCCTTGTGACTCTGAAATACAAAACAAGTTGGTCACTATCTGGGCTCCAGCCATTAAAGGACGCCTTAACTATTGACAGCATAAGCAGAAATACCCAGGCAGCACTCTGCAAAAGTAGCTGTGCAGGGAGATCATCAGGGAAGGAAGCAGCCCTATATTCACACGGGCATGTCCTATTCAAGGTCAATTGTAAACTCACAGTATGGAGTGTTCCCTGTGAGTGCACATAACTTTTCCAAAGCAGGGTTATATAACACTATTTCAGCTGCAAATGGACATAATTTCCTGCTTTAAACCAGAAAATACTCAGCAGATCAGACAGCATTTGCAGAAAGAGAAACTGCTTTTATTTTAGATTTGAGTATCAGCGGTTTCTTCTGATGATCATTCCTGCTATGCCTAAACACTAAGAGATGCATACATGCCAGCATTTAACTCGGACAGGAACGATAAAAAAGGAACAGAATAAATGCGTTATCAGATTAATGTTTAAACACAGTAAAATTCAATTTCTTGTTGCACCAAGGGACCTTGAATTCCAAGGCTTCTCCAAAAAGTGAGCACCAGAAATTACTTCATCAACATTCGTACCAGCACCACCAGATGAATCATAACCTATTTTCTCATTTTATTTAAATCATACTGCAGAATTTACAGCTGGAACTCCAGGAATTCATATATAACATATTTCTCTGTTAGTTTCTTGTATACAGCAGAAAATGCATTCACTATATGTTCTGTTGTGCCTTGACAAAATTAACTTTGAACATGGAACACTCAATATGGTCACTACTACAACACAATATTGTGCCTACCTTATAACCCACTCTAAGATCAATCTAATCTTCCCTCCTACATAACCCTCCATTTTTCTATCATCCATATGCCAATCTAAGAGTCTCTTAAATGTCGCTAATGTATCTGCTGCTCCCACCCACCACTCTCCCCCTTATACTTTCCTCCAGTCAAAGTTCGAAGTAAAATTTATTATCAGAGTACGTACACATTACCATATACAACCCTGAGATTCTTTTTCTGCAGGCCTACTTAGCAAATCTATAGAACAGTAATTGTAAACAACAACAAACAGTGCAAATGCAAATATATATAAATAGCGATAAATAATGAGTATGAAATAACGAGATAAAAGGTCTTTAAGTGAGACCGTTGGTTGTGGGAACACCAGAAATAGAATGAGTGTAGTTTATCCCCTTTTGTTCAAGAGCCTGATGGTTGAGGAGTAGTAACTGTTCTTGAACCTGGTAGTGCGAGTTCTGAGGTTCTTGTACCTTCTGCCTGATGGCAGCAGCGAGAAAAGAGCATGGCCTGAGTAATGAGGATCTTTGACGATGGATGCTGCTTTTCTACAGCAAAGTTTCACAGAGATGTGCTCAATGCTTGGCAGGGTTTTACCCATGACGTACTGGACCAAATCATTTACCTTTTGAAGGATTTTCTTGCTCAAAGGCAAGTTGTAATGCAGCCAGTCAGCACACTTCTCACACATCTATGGAAGTTTGCTAAGGATTTTGATGACATGCCGAATCTCTGCAGACTCCAGAGTAAGTACAGGTGCTGTTGTGCTTTCTCTTTTAAGATGGGTCCAAGACAGGTCCTCTGAGATGGTGACACCCAGAATTTAAAGTTACTGATCCTCTCCACCTCTGATGATTACTGGCTCATGGACCTCCAGTTTCCATCTCCTGAAGCATACAATCAGTTCCTTGGTCTTATTGACATTGAGTGAGAAGTTGTCACCTTAGAAATATGCTCCTTGTATTAGCATTTTTGGCCCTGGGGAAAAGTTGTGGGCTATTTAATTGATCTATGCCTCCTATCATCTTGTACATCACATGATACCTCAGCAAAAGGACACCACATTCATTTTTCATCTCATATTTATTTTGTTTTTATGTTCATTTATAGATACAGCACAGTAACAGGCCCTTCTGGTCCAATGAGTCCACAGCCCCTAATTATACCCATCTGGCCAATTAACCTACTAGCCCATATGCTTTTGAGATGTTAGGAGCACCCAGAGGAAACCCATGCAGTCACAGGGAGAATACACAAACTCCAGGTCGCTGGCACTGTAATAGTGAATGCTAACCACTATGCAGCCGTTTATAATGGAGTTTCGCCAATATTCAATCTTGGATGTGCATTCTACAGACAATCTATTGACAGATTATCGAAATGAAACATGCTCTTATTTGATGACTTGTTTTCATCAATAATGCAGGATTTCAAATTAAGTAATTACACAGTAAAATCAATCTTCCTGCTCAGGGGAGGATTCTTTATTAGATTTATAATTAAAATAGCCCAAGTTGGATTTATCACTCTTGCAGATGAAATGAAGACAGTAAAAGTGTCAGTTTCTTCTGCCTTTCAGTGTAATTACACTGGAGTTCTTATGTTTGCAATTAGTTGTCCTCTTATAATTGCTTCTAACCTCAGAAAGCGATGACCTTGTGATAAAATTCACAAATTATCAACTGTAATTACTTTTTACTGCAAAAAATATTTTGAAAATTCAAGACATTTTATTCAGAGATTTTAAAAGTTGTTGCAGCTAATTACTAATTTTGACACGATATGGTGGTGATGATGTGACAATGTAATCTGAATTCTAGAAATGGTATTATGTGGAATAAATAAATAATTGAAAGCCAAATAATGCCACATACCTGGTAAATACAGGAGAATGCTATAATTTTTTCTGCCTTCGTTCTGTCAACAGACAAATAATCCTGCCCCAATGCAGTAATTTGTATTTAAACTATATCTAAATTTTCACTCCAGAAATGGTAAATATATTGACACTTGCTCTGAAATGAGATGCCATTAGGCATTTAGAATTATTGAATAGTTACTGTACCGGAGACTATTCAGCTCGCTCTCTCTAAGAGCAATCCATTCAATTTTAAATTCTACACTTCCCTTTTCCCAAAGCCCGACACTGTGTTTACCCCTTTAGACAGTCAGACTTTGAAGATCCTGACTTACATGAACAAATTTTCTCACATCACTCTTATTTCTACATCCTCTGATTCATCATTCTTCTGCCAAAGAAAGTAGCTTTCCTTTATCCATGTTAATAAAAGTCTAAAGAGCTGTAACAGCCAGTGGAACCTTACCCTGCAGCAGTAAGGCAAAGGAAAGTAACTAGCAACTGAATGAAAAATACTGAGCTGGATAATGTACAGTAATAAGCTTTACACTGCATTATGAATTGGACACAGAATACAATTAATTCATTGCCTGTTTCTTTTTCCTCTGAGCTACTACTATTTAGGAAATTCTTAACCTAATGTATGATTTCTGTTAATAAATTGTTATTAAGTGTAACTGGTCACTGAGACAATTACAAATAATAAATTGTCCTGCAAAAAGCATGATTTGCCATCTTACTTAACTACGTCAAGTTAATACCAATGGTACAGTACCCAGGACAACTCACATGCAGGTTATACACTAACAAATACTCAAGATTCCTGCACACACAAAGTGAAAGACAGCTGCATTTTGATCTAATAAATGAACAAAATAGTGCTTACCAATTAATATATGGAATTATTTTTATCTATTAATTTCCTTCCTACATTTGTGATTCCAGTTACCCTGAATCAAAAAAGCCCTTTCTATGCTTTTGATATCCTAGTCAAACACAAGTTATTCCTGTATCAAGTTATGATAAGGAATGCCACTCAAAATGTTACCAGTCTTTATCTCCAGGCATTAATTGACCTGTTGGTCATATACAGCAATTTCTCTTTTTGTTTAACTATAATTAATGTTTTGAGATGCTAATATTAATAAAAATAAATCTGGAAAGGCCACAAATCAAGCATACAGTCTGCCACATTTGATTATCTGATAAACTGCCAGTTGAGTAAGGTATGAGCGCAAATTCAAAAATTCACCCCATCATAAAATGTTTGCTCCAGTACATTGTCACACTCACCAATTTATTTAATCCCATAGTTGAATAAGCACAGCTAGAGTTGGCTAGAGGGAAGTCTTCTACCTTTGCTTCATTTAATGCACTTTGAATGGATTCCTGAGTAGATAAACTGCATATTTTACAATACCAGAGCAATAGAAGTTTCACTATTTAAAGGCTGAAATGTAGAGGCAGCAGTTGTGGGATATTTATCTACCCTTTCTCTTCCCTTCCCCCAAATGCTATTCAGAGTAACTGATTTGGTTGGTTGAAACTAAATTGTATATCAAGATATCTCATAGGCATTTTTATCCTCTGGTCTGCTGACTGTGCAATAAAGACAGCTGCCTGTGGGTAATCTGTGAGGATTTATTTTGATCTACATTGGACTTCAGTGCCATAGACCATGCAGAGCAGATTTGACAACCATTCTCTCTCAGAATTCCAATTTACACATTCATGACTTGAAAGCAGAAATGGGCATTTGAAATATGGCATTTAATTATAACCAACAAGCTGCTAGCTCATTTTCTCCCATTTGTGTTTACAGACAGTATGGTTATTTGCTATCAAATTCTACCAGAGAAACTGATTTAACATTTCTTCATTAAAGAGCATAACAAAAAAAAGAACATCTGGAGAATAATTCGCCCTAATTTAAAATGGATCATTTGTTTTGTTTCTAGGAGCAAAACTTTTCTGGATACAGTACATGGAGGAGAGTTCCTGCATTACTGTGAAAAAGTCCACTCAGTTTTTATCCCACTTAAATTAATGGACAAGATGTTCGAGCGTTATACAAAGATCCCTATCTAAGGTTACTTCATGAATGCAAGAACAAGAAAATAAGGATTACAAACAAGGGTAGGCATGTGCCACCATTCATCAGATTCCCAGCTGGCCTCAGTGCCATTTTCCTGTACTGTCCCCATATCCTCTGATTCTCATAATATCCAGAAATGCACCTGGACAGAAAGTAGTAGATACGACCCAGTCTCTCATGGGTAAAGCCCTCCCAACCACCAAGCACATCTTCATGAAATGCTGTTGCAGGAAAGAGCACAAAAGCCACAGTGTACTTTCATAAAACCTTGGTCGAGCCTTAACCGGAGTGTTACATCTCTGCAGTATCTCACTAGTCACAGTCCACCATCTGACAAAAAACTCCCACTCTTGGCTTTCTATCATCCAACTGTCAAGCATTAGTAGTATTTGACCCCTTATTCCATGTAAATGTGATAACCCCACTTGGAAATTTACTGATTGTCTTCTAATAATTTAAATATACCATATTCTACTAATTATATTGCCAAAGAAATCCAATAGGTTTTCCAAATATGATTTTGCTTTCACATATCCATACCCACACTGTTCAGTCCTACTCCTATATTTTTAGTACCCCACTATTTCATTGATTCCAGCATTTCCTCTAAAACTAACATTAGGTTAGGTTACATTCCCTAATAAATTGATAACTTCCTTTAGAATTACCAACAAAATCAAATTTAATAGAAAAATTGCTCTATCTAAGTTAATTAATTTGCAATGACACAGAAGCATTTGCCGGAGTTCTTCAACAAATTTATAATTTTACATGGTTGCACTGTATGAATCTATGACTCTTTAATAATTATTTCCTTCTAAAGATATTTGGCAAAGATCTTAATTTTTAAAAAAATCACAAGATGCAGTGGAAATACTCTCACATCAAAACTAATTCTGCTTCTCATTATTTCCCCTTTCCTCCTTAGGGCGTCAGCATCTGAAATCAAGTTCCAGTATTATCATCATGTGTTGTCCAATACATGTGGTTGTATTCAACCATGGCTGATCTATAGGACCCGAAACATACATTGCACCTGCAGGTTTCCTATTTTAAGGCTGATATTTGATTTCTCTCTCTTCCCTGGCCCCAGGTGAAGTCAAAGATAACACTGTTGTTTCATTGACTGAGGGCATCAACTCAGAACAAACCAGTAGGGAGTAACCAGGTATTAGACCTACCTCTGTTTCTCCTCTCATAGAGGAAATCCAGCCTCCTGAGTATGTACAGCATTTTTTGTTTATTTTAAAAAAACAGCAAGACATGCTCAGGATATCCTGACCTATGTGGAATATTTATAGATCATTTTATGAATTCAACAAATTAGCCACTGGAGGAGCTCATTATTTCTGCCTAAAGGCCATTTAAAAATTGGTTGTGCTATGTTCTACAAATCCTCAGGAATCAGGACAAGTATTAGGATGACCAGGCAGGGTAGTGGTTAGTATAACACTTTACAGCGCCTGTAACCCAGCTTCAATTCTTCCACTGTCTGTGTGGAGTTTGTACATTTGTAATTGTGCTGGCCTTCTCCAGGTGCTCCAGTTTCCTCCTACGTTCCAAAAACATACAGGTTAGGGTAAGTTGTGGGCGTGTGATGGTGGCACCTGAAGTATGGGGCCTTAACACATCCGTAAACTATGTTGGTTGCTCAACGCATTTCACAGTATGTTCTAATGTGTATACAACAAATAAAGCTCATCTTTAAATCCTTCTGCTTTTGTTGCCACACAAGCCATTACTAAAGGAATGTAATAAGAAAGTAAAAGAATGATTACTACCTTCTCCGTAAGTAACCTGGCTGAACATCCAACCCATCTCGAGGCACCAGGGATATTTATTTACATAGGGTAAAGCTTAGGCAGCGCACTTCAAATTCACTGTCATTTTGGAGCAGTCCCATCTATTAGTAGTTCAAGATCTTGTCTGTGGGAAATATTCAAGCTCGCATTACAATGGCATAACTGTTTCAGTAAGAAATACTAGTGGAGTTCGTTTAGCAGCTTTTGTAAGAAATAGAAAATAAAATCTGCAGTCTGTCATGGAAGATCTGGGTAAAAATTAATTTTCTCAAACACTAGTAATTCTAAATGGCTCCATTCATTTGCAGTGCCAGTCTTAACTGAACCACTAAGCCCCAGGGTATTGCAACAAATCTATTTCTGGAACAGCCAGTAACACACTTGACTCAGTTTATTTTGCTTTCATTTTGTCTTTCAACTTTAACACCCGCCAGTCTAATAGAAAGAAAACTGCAATGAAAAGATTTAATAGAATATGAATGCAGAAAATAAATAAGACTAACAAAGTAAAATAAATGTTCAGAATAATTTTTCTTCACTTTTTCCTTTAGCTTGAGAATGAATGATGAAAGCATCGATTTACTTAGTGGGAAATCAGGTCCCTCTCCTAGAAATGGTAAAGTTAGGCGAGAAATGTGGAAATAGTATCAAAGCAAAAATCTGATGATCCTTGACCTGAAACATTAACTCTATCTCCTTCCACAGATGCTGCATGATGTGAAATCTTTCCAATATTTTCTGTTTTTTAATATATGCAGTAGAATTAGAATGGTGAATACTCAGACAGAAGAGCCAAAATTAAAACTAGTGTTTCCGATATGGGCAAGCTAAGTTCAACGTTATTCCCAAAACTCTTCTGCAAAAATAAATCTCAGCCCTTAAAGGTATACTCCCTATAGCTGTCAGATAGCAGTGACACAGATGAGAGACAGGCTACAAAGAGAGAAAGACATGCCAGTTTTCTGCAAGAAACACTGAAGTGCTGGTGAATGAAATGTGTTCCAGGAGGGAAGTCTTGACCATTAGTAGTCAGGAGACCTGCTAGGTCATTTTTAAAAAATGCCTGACTGGAGTTAGCTCAAACTGTCTAATCTGGGAGCAATAATCCTTCAATGCCCTTTTGCTGCCACAAGAGTATTCACAACTACACCACTCCTTCCAAGGTATATTTTTCCAGAAACAACACACACACACAAAATACATTCTGGACCAGCCCCTACCATCACACTAACAATGATTTCTATTGCCTCCACCTCCAAACAATGTCAAGGCAGCAATGCAGGGTGAGAAGATAATCTAATGCCCTTCGAACAGCTCATTTAAATTGAAAGAACAAGGACTATGAAGGAGATAGGTAGGAGTCAATGTTCCCTCTAATTTGTAATCTTGTGCTGTGCAATTTTTGCCCAGTGACAACAACATGTGCACTCTGAATAATTTCTTCAATAAAAACAGTCTAAATAAGCCGGTTCTAAAATCTGCAGACAAATTATCACAAACTCCATGTTGTCAACACTGTCCACATCGGAAACCAGAAAAGGAAATGTGATTGTGCACAATCATGAAATTTACTTAACACGTTATCGAGGTAGAGGGTGACAGCCTTTAGTGTGAAGTTTAAACTCCTTTGTGCACAAGTAGCAAAAGATGTGTGCGTGAGGACACCTTAGATAGAGCCTCTAAATAGTGCAATGTCTCATTGTTCTAGAGGGTAATTCTCCTCCTGACAGGCAATCAGTGGAATCATGGTGGAACTTCTGCTCTAATTCCACTTTACTATCTTGTTCCAGTTCTTTTTTGATTCCCTAATTGCTGAACTTTGTTTTATGCTCAGCTTGACTGTTTTCTTAAAATGGCTGCCTGCAGCAGAGAGATCCAAAATTGCTTGGCTTCTATCTTTATTGACTTCTCAGAATTTTGTATGTTTCAGTGATATCATCTCAACCCTCCAGAATATAGAATTTTGTATGTTTCAGTGATATCATCTCTCATTCTTCTCAACCCTCCAGAATATATTCTATTTAATGCCTCCTTCCTTGGAACAACCCCCTCCTTCCAGATATGATTCTCATGAATTTTTCCTGTGCCTCCTCCCAAGTAGGTATTTTAGGTTAGCAGTGCATTTGTCCACCAGAAGGGTGAATCCCACACTTTTATGATGTGGACTGACTGAAGTCTCAATGGACCAGTTGGCCTAATCCTGCTTTTATGCTCTTGCTCATAAAGCACAAGGAAATGGCCCAGCAGGCATCCTAAGAAAATTTTACCAAGATACTAAACAGTAGCATATAATTGCTCCCAGATTGGTAGCTGGTTTATTATTGTCATTTGTAGGAAGATGCAGTGAAAAACTTCTGTTTCACAAGTCATCAGTATAAATCATTCCAGACAGAAGTACTTTAGGATAGTACAAAGGGAAAAGCAAAGGAAATTTTTTCCTTTTTTTTAGCCTGACCATTTCACCTGGTAGCATATATCATGTTTATTGATCCAGCAAAGCTTCTTAGGAAAATCAAAAAGAAAAAGGTTAGCTTTAGTTGGTCAGCCTTGATGAAGGGTCTGAGCCCAAAACATTGACTGTTCATTTGTCCCCATAGATGCTGCCTGATCTGCAGAATTTCTCCAACATTTTGTGTGACCACACCTGGAATTTTGAGAGCAGTTTTTGCCCCTTACTTAAGAAAGGATGTATTGGCATTGGAAAGGGTCCAGAGGACACTCATGATCTTGATCTCGAGGATGAAAGGGTTAACTTATGAGAGACATTTGATGGCTCTGGAACTGTACTTGCTGCAGTTTAGATGAATTGGGAATGGTGGGGGGTGGGGGGGTGGCGAGGAATCTCAATGAAACCTATCAAATATTAAAAGGCCAAGACAGAGTTACATGCAGATGTTTCCTATACTAAGAGAGTCAAGGACCAGAGGGCACAGCCTCAGAATAGAGGAACGTCCATTTAGAACAGAAATGAGGCAGAATTTCTTAAGCAAGAGGATGGTGACCTTGTGGAATTCATTGACACAGATGGCTATCGAGGTATAGCATATTAGTCAGGGCATCAAAGGTTATGGGTAAAAGGCAGGAGAATGAGGTTAAGAGATAATAAGTCAACCACAATGGAATGATGGACAAACTCAATGGGCTGAATTGCCCTATTCTGCCCCTAGGTCTTATGGGGTATGTTACTAAGTTTTCTAAAAGCATTTTAGAAATTATATCATAAATAATTAATATAGATTCTTATGGCGATAAAGTTCACAATATTTAGCCAGCAGTCCTTTCAAAAAGTTGAGTCTGTGAATTATAAGCTTATCTTGAAGAATCATTTTTTATCAATGTGGTGACCTCAAGATGAATTTCAAAACTTCTTGTATGTTGCTTCAGGACATAACTTCCCCTTTCTTATAATGTAAGCTCTGATGAAATACCTTTAAATGTAACTGAGGTGTAGTAATCAAATAAACAAGCTGATAAAAGTGGTGGTGGCATCCGTCGGTCTCGAGAGACCATGGACCTGCGCCTGGAGTTTCCAGGGCGCGGGCCTGGGCAGGGTTGTACAGGAGACCGGCAGTTGCCCAAGCTGGGGGCCTTCCCCTCTCCACGCCACCGATGTTGTCCAAGGGAAGGGCACTAGGACCCATGCAGCTTGGCACCGGTGACATCACAGAGCAAATGTGTTGTTTAGTGCCTTGCTCAAGGACACAAACACGCTGCCTCAGCTCAGGCTTGAACCAGTGACCTTCAGGTTACTAGTCTGATGCCTTGCCCACTAGGCCACGCGCCAACACTTGATAAGAGTATTGCCATTGTAAAACCAACCTGCAGAGAGACAAGTCTTTATAGACCTCACTCTATGGTGTCTTTGGTGTCATTTTGACACACCACACAGAACCAGAACATCATCACCTGATGTTCACACTTCTTCCACCAGCAGTTGCATATTAAGTTGTTTAGAACCATTGCTAAAGTTTCACATGAATCTTAAATCTGCCAAATGTGTCCAATACAAAATGGAAAATATCGCAAAGGTCTCTAACCTTCTCTCTAATTTAGAGATACAGCATGGAAAAGGCCCTCCTGCCACCACTCAGCAACCCACCTATCTAACCCTAGCCTACTCACAGGGCAATTTTACAGTGATCAATTACAATCAGAATCAGGTTTACTATCACTGGTATGTGTGGTGAAAGAAACAAAGGGAGCAGATAACTGTTGAGATCTCTAGCCTGCAGTGCAAAATTCAGTTCTGCTAACGGCCCATTTCCTTGGAGTGCATCTGAATCAGTGTTACGTATCTTCTGAGGGTGGGTTCAAAATGACCATTGGACACAGTTGGAGATGACACCACAGTGGTGGGCTGTACATGACAATGAGTATAGAGTACAGGATGGAGACATGCTGCCATGACCACAACTTTTTCCTCAACGTCAACAAACCAAAAGCTGGTAATTCACTTCTGGAAAATGGGGCAATGCAAATGTTCCTATTTACATTAACAGTGCTGAGGTTGAGAGATTCAAGTTCTTGACTGGATCACAAAGATGGTCAAGAAAGTTCACCAATGCCTATACTTCCTCAAGAGACTAAATTAACATGACCCCATCAACCCTTACCAATTTTTAATCGAAGCTCCACAGAAAGCATTCTACCTGGGTGCATCATGCCTTGGTTCAGCAACTACTCATCCCCTGAATGCAAAACTTTGGGGAAGCAATTCACCAGTACCTTCTAAAGAGAATACTGGAATGGGCAAAAAATTCAGAAGCTGCAATTACATCCACATCCCACAACTGGGTTAAACATTTTTAAAAATTCTATGTATTATCTCAAAACATATTGCTCTGTTAAATGCACGAGAGAAATTCAGGGTGCTTACACAAAATGGTGGAGGAACTCAGCAGGTCAGGCAGCATCTATGGGGAGAAATAAACAGTCTATGTTTCAGGCTGAGACCCTTCATTAGGAATCTGCCCATTCATCAGATCAGATATCTTCATCTGTCCTGATTTATTCCCCTTCATAGATGCTGCCTGACCTGCTGAGTTCCTCCACCATTTTCTGTGTATTACTCTAGATATCCAGCATAAGTAGAACTTCATGTTTATAACACAAGTTGCTGCTCCCCTACTGTAGAGTTTGGTGGAGGGAGTTTACTTCCATTTTGCTTTGTTTCTCATCCTCTCCCCACATTCCAGTTAAAGTCTCCTGAAGACAACCCATCCCAAACTCACTGAACATCCAATTTGCCTCTAGTATGCAAATTAAATACAGTCTACTGATGATATTCAAGATAATAAATTGCTATCAGTCTGCCCTCATCCCCATTTGAATAGTCAGTTCATTATGTCATTAATAACTGAAATGTGGTATGGTATAATAAGGATTGGAAACTGTGTGCAGAAGCCATTTATAGAAATTATCCGACTATGAACCGTACCTACAGATGGGGACAGAAAATGAATGATGAGAAAACCCTTAGTCTATTTCACCTTTTAGAAGTCTATGGGTCACTTGTTATATCTCAGATGTATTTGAAAGATTTAAAACTCTTCATAACTATCAGAATTAGCTTTGTAGTAACTTATATATATTGTGAAATACAGTGCAATACATAAAAATAATGCTAAGTTACAAATGAAATATAAAAAAGTAGTGCAAATTGAGGGCAAAATAGCGAAGCCGTATTCATTAATTCTTGGAATGTTCAGAAATCTAATGGCAGAGGGGAAGAAGCTGTTCCTAAAATGTTGTGAGTGAGCCTCAAGGTTCCGTTACCTCCTCCTTGATGGTAATAATGAGAAGAGGGCATGTCCAGGGTGGAGGAGGTCCTTATTGATGGGTGGCACCTTTTTAAAGCAAAAATTCAGAATTTCCAATAGTTTTTATTGCCTTATCTGCTACTCAGTAATTTCATGACAATGTGGCATCAAAGTTAAGGCAGTACTCCCTGTGATTCTGGCCTATATTTATCCTTAGTACCCTGAGGGTGCAACGGAGGAAAAAATATTTCATAAATTTGCTTCTGTGGTTCGCCTACTGCAGTAATGACTACAGTTCAAAACGTACTTGACAGGCTAGAAACCATTTTGCAACCCGGAGGTGACAAAAAGCTTTGTGTAACTATATGCCTCAATAGGGTTAAGCCTAATGCAGATTAGCATAGATGTGCTTACTTGCTTTTGAACTGTTCATGTTTTGTTGCCATTGGCAGGTTTGAAACAGTACTGTCAGCAGCCATGCAAGTTTAAGGTGGCACAAAGTTACTTTTGAACATCTATTACACAGTTAGCAGAAAAGGACTTAGCAAAGACCCAGAGGTAAACAACAATGTCCTAAGGCAAATATTTATTGAATTTTTCTGGAAAAAATCTTCTATTAAATGAAAACCCTTAGGTTAACAATATGTGTGGTTTTCCTTCTGGTTGCTTGTGCAAAGGAAATACCAACCCTCTAAGATGCCCAGAATAGTCCAGTGGCATCTTGCGGTTATAAACCATATGTCTGGGTGCTACTTCATGATTTGTTTTGTATTTTGAGAGAGCCGATCATGCAGAAATGATCCTTCACAACACATGCAAGCATTGCTGAATCATTACTTAAAGAGGATTGGCCTGAGCATACTTACGCTAAATACACTTTATGTTAAAATGGTGCCCCTCATGGTAGTTCTGCCTTAGTGATTGTCTAAACTACCAAGCCCAAATGTCACTTTTTGATTCACAACTGTATTGTGACCCCTAATGACCACCAGCCTGACCACAATCCCAAATATAACATTAATTAGGATAGTAAATAGTGACATATACATACTTAGATAATAAGTTTACTCTGAACTTTGAACTCCCACTCCCAGCAGCCAATTGCAACTTCCTCTAACAACCAGACCCAAACCTTAAGACTTTAACACACACTCTTTTGCTCACCCTCCAACTGACACCGAAGATTTTCAAAGCCTCCCTGTGTAGAAAGGATAAAAAGGATTTGAGTATACAAGGTCAATATGCCACTGTTAGGTTAGGGTGCCAGGTTAGCTGTGGATTTCACCCATTTTTCCAAGGAATTTCCAATGTACCAAGTGGCTAAACCCTGTCCAATCGCTTGGTTGAATCATTATAACAAATGTATGGATTCATTTGAAGAAAATCTGTTGCTAACTGAAAATGAGACCTTGGTTGTGGTAAGAGAAAAAACAGACAGCACAACAGAAAATGCAAATCTGAAATGCAAAACTCAAATTGTTACTAAATACTGAGAGTATATAAAAGTCATCTCATTACTACTATCAGAGAGGAGATACAGGAGCCTGAAGGCACACACTCAATGTTTTAAGAGCAGCCTCTTCCCCTAAACCACCTCACTTTTTGCACTACTTTTTAAAAAATATTCCTTTTGTAACATCTGTGATTTTATGTCACAAAACAACAAATTTCACAACATGTGATAATAAACCTGATTCTGTCAAAACTCTAACTATATAAACCCATTACTGTCTTGTCGCACATAAATAATCAGAATATTATTAAATATAACCGTGAAGTGAAATGAGGAAAATTAGCCACTGTTGTGGGTCAAATCAAAGGTGGTGGCAAATCAGCACATATAGGAGGGAGGTTGAAAATCGAGGTGAGTGGTGCTGCAACAATCACCTTTTCCTCAATGTCAGCAAGACCAAGGAGAGGATTATTGACTTCAGTGATCTATGTGCCTGTCCTCGCCTGAGGATCAGAGGTAAAGACAGTCAGCAACTTTAAATTCTTCAGTGTTTTCATTTCAGAAGAGCTGACTTGGGCCCAGCACAAGAAAGCATGGTAGTGCCTCCGCTTCCTTAGAAGTATGTGAAGATTTGGCATAACGTCTAGATTTAGATGAGATTAGATTTAGATTCCTTTAACTTTATCTATAACTTTGCCTAACTTCTATAGCTGTGAGGTGGAGAATATATTGACTGGCTGCATCACAGTCTGGTAATAAACCAGTATTGATTAGAGAGCTTAAGGTAAAAGAACCCTTGGGGGGCAGTGATCATTATATGATCAAATTCACCCTGAAATTTGAGAAGAGAAGTTAAAGTCAGATGTATCAGCAGTACAGTGGAGTAAAGGGAATTACAGAAGCGTGAAAGAAGAGTTGGCCAGAATTGATTGTAAAGAACACTGGCAAGGTTGATGGCAGAGCAGGAATGACTAGAGTTTCTGGAAGCAATTCGGAAGGCACAGGATATATACATCCAAAAGAGGAAATCTGTTCCACAGAAGTACTCTATAGGAAAGATAACACGACCATGGTTAACAAGAGAAGTAAAAGCCAGAGAGAGGGCATCTAATACAGCAAAGATTAATGGAAAGTTAGAGGATTGGGAAGCTTTCAAATACCAACAGAAGGCAACTCAAAATCTCATTAAGGTAAACGTGGAATACAAAAGTAAGCCAGCCAATAATATTAATGAGGATACCAAAAGTTTCTTCAGATAAATAAAGTGTAAAAGAGAGGCGAAAGTGAATACAGGTATTGGACAGCTGGAACATAGTGCTGGAGAGGTAGTAATGTGGGACAAGGAACTGGTGGACGAAATGAATAAGTATTTTGCATCAGTTTTCAGCGTAGAACACACTAGCAGTATGGTGGAAGTTCCAAATGCCAGGGGTCATGAAGTGTGTGAAATTACCGTTACTAGAGTAAAGGTTCGTGGGAAACTGAAAGGTCAGAAGGTAGGTAAGTCACCTGGACCAGATGATGAACACTCGAGTTCTAAAAGAGGTGGCTGAAGAGATCGTGGAGGCATTAGTAATGATTTTTCAAGAATCACTAGATTGCTGAATGGTTCTGGAAGACTGCTAAATTGCAAATGTCATTCCACTCTTCAAGACGGGAGAGAGGCTGAAGAGAGGAAACTATAGACCAGTTAGTCTGACCTCAGCAGTAGGGAAGATGTTGGAGTCGATTATTAAGGACGAGGTCTCAGGGTATTTGGAGGCACATGATAAAATAGGCCGTAGTCAGCATGGTTTCCTCAAGGGAAAATCTTGTCTGACAAATCTTTTGGAATTATTTTAAGTAATAACAAGCAGGGTAGACAAAGGAGAATCGGTTGATGTTGTGTACTTAAGATTTTCAGAAGGCCTTTGACGAAGCGTCACACAAGAGGTTGCTTAACAAGCTACAAGCCCATGGTATTACAGAAAAGATTCCAACATGGATAAAGCTGTGACTGACTGGCGAGAGGCAAAAAACGGGAATAAAGGGAGCCTTTTCTGACTGGCCACCAGTGATTAGTGGTGTTCCAAAGGGGTGTATGTTGGGATTCTTTTTACGTTATATGTCAATGATTTGGATGATGGACTTGATGGCTTTGCAGACGATGTGAAGATAGGTGGAGGGCAGGCAGATGTGAGGAAGTAGACAGGCTACAGAAAGACTTAGATAGATGAGGAGAATGGACAAAGAAATGGCAGATGGAATACAGTGTCAGGGAATGTACAGTCATGCACTTTGGTAGAAGAAATGAAAGGGTTGACAATTTTTGAAATGCATAGAAAACAAAAATATGAGGTGCAAAGAAACTTGGAAGTACTTGCACAGGATTCCCTCAAGGTTAGTTTGCAGGTCGAGTCGGTGGTGAGGAAGGAAAATGCAATGTTAGCATTCCTTTCAAGAGGACTAGAATATAAAAGCAAGGATGTAATGTTGAAACTTTATAAAGCATTGGTGAGCCCTCACTTGGAGTATTGAGAGCAAGTTTTGACTCCTTATCTTAGAAAAGACGTGCTGAAACTGGAGAGGTTTCAAAGGAGGATCACGAAAATTATTCCAGGATTAAATGGTTTGTCACATGAAGAAAGTTTGATGGCTCTGGGCCTGTATTCATTAGGATTCAGAAGAATGAGGGGTGACCTCATTGAAACCTATTGAATGGTGGAAGGCCTTGATAGAGTGGATGTGGAAAGGATGTTTCCTATGGTGGGAGAGTCTAAGACCAGAGGGCACAGCCTTAGAATAAAGGGGCATCCTTTTAGAATGGAGATGAGGGGGGTTTTTATCTGGTCAGAGGGTGGTGAATTCTTTGCCACAGGCAGCTGTGGTAACCAAGTCTTTATGTATATTTAAGGCAGAAGTTGCTATACTCTTGATTGGTCAGGGCATGAAGGGATACAGGGAGAAGGCAGGAGATTGTGGCTGAGGGGAAAAGTGAATCAGCCATGATGTAATGGCAGAGCAGGCTCGATGGGCCAAATGGCCGAATTCTGCTCCTAAATCTCATCTTATGTCTTATCATATGAAAACACACCAATGCCCTTGAACGGAAGATCCTGCAAACGGTAGTGGATAAGGCCCAATCGATCACAGGTAAAACCCTCCCCACCATTGAGAACAGTTACATGAACCATTAGTGTAGGAAAACAGCATCCATCACCACCTAGGTCATGCTTTCTTCCTGCTGCTGCCATCAGGAAGAAGATACAGCAACCCTTAGGAATTGCAACACCAGGTTCAAGAACAGTTATTACCCCTCAGCCATCAGGTTCTTGAACCAGAAGGGATAACTTCACTTGCTCCATCACTGAACTGTTCTCACAACCCACGGACTCACTTTCACATGGGTGTAAGGATGATGGAAGGATATGGACTTGGCGTAGGTAGGAGGATTAGTGCTTGGGAGTTTTTGATTTGCTTTTCAGTGCAACATTGCCAGTTGAGTGGCCTGTTCCAGTGCTGTACTCTTCTACATTCTACGTTCAATGTTCTTCTCTAACATTTGTACCCAAACACCCAACCTTCAGCTCGCAGATCTATCATCCACAACTGTACAGTTCAACTCTCAGAATCAACACCACACTCATTCAGTTCAGATGATTAACTTTGGTGTCAGGACTGACAAGGTAATTTTTGTTCATCCTCTAATCTCTTCCTTTCAGACCGATTAGCTGCCACTAATATACCATCCCTACCCTCGCTCAAACAAGCTGTGGCATCTTTTTATCATGGTCTTCACTGTGTCATAGATAATTTCCTTTATTCTCTCAACCCCTCTCACTTCACTGCAACTTGAAACAGGCCTGATTGCAAGGTTTCATCCCAAAACATGGACAAATCCCCCTCCTCCCACAGATGCTGCTTGAACTGCTGAGTTCCTCCAGCAGAATGTTGGTTGCATCAGATTCCAGGACCTGCAGTCACTTGTGTCTCCTCCATTAGTTTTTAAACACTGTTGATCTGAAGCACCAACTCGAACCCTCTATTGATAGATGCTGATTGATACTGTATGTTGAGTATCTTCTGTGACTTTTTATTTCTTTTCATCACTTTTTAAAAACTGCATCTCAGTCATTAATCAAATTAATGGCAATGCATTCAACTACATTCACAATAGTCTATCCAGAGAAGAAGCTGAATGATAAACTGTGAACTGGAAAGATCATGAGTGCAGAATTAATCTTTCAAACAAGCAGTCCTGCTGATGGGTCTCAATCAGAAATATTGACTCTTTACTCCTTTCCAAAGATGCTGCCTGGTTTGCTGAGTTTCTCCTGCATTTTGTAAGTGTTACTTTGTGTTTATAATCTTTCAAACGTCTAGGGTAGATGGTTAAGCCAAATGGCATCCTACTGTCTGCAATAACATACCACTATATGTCGCAAAAGCAATTTAAGAGGAAATTAATGTTCTGTCGACAGTCACTTCCTATTTATCATGAAATAAGTGATCTACTTGATGGTACAGGAACAATGATAAAATAAAAACTCTATTATGAGCAGTTTTGAGTCACTTATCTACGAAAGGACGTGCTGGCATTGGATATGGTCCAGAGGAAGTTCACAAGAATGATCCAGGAAATGAAAGGGTTAATATATGAAGAGCTTGTGATGGCTCTGGGCCTGTACTCAAAGGAGTTTAGAATAATGGGGGGGGCGGGAAATCTCATCGAAACCCATCAGATATTGAAAGGCCTAGATAAAGTGGATGTGGAGAGCTTGTCAACTCCATCATAGGCATTAGCGTCACCACCATCAAGGACGCTTTCAAAAGGCCGTGTTTCAAAAAGGCGGCATCCATTTTAAAGGACATCCATCGCCCAGGACCTACCTTCTTCATGTTGCTATCATTAAGGTGGTGGTACAGGAGCCTGAAGACAGACAGACAGACACACACACAAAATTCAGGAATTGCTTCTTCCCCTCTACTATCTGATTACTGAATGAACAATGAGTCCATGAACATTACCTCCCTACTTCCCCCCCCCCCACCTTTTTGTACGACTTATTTAATTTTGATATATGTAGTATTTATTGTAATTTATAGTTTTTAACTATTATGTATTGTAATGCACTGCAGTTGAAAAACAATAAATTTCACAACATATGCTAGTGATATTAAACCTGATTCTGATTCTAAAGAAATATCATTTTGCAGGAAACATTAGTAGGATTTGTACACCGACCCCAACATAGTAGAAGCAATGGTGCGGATGGGAATAAACAGGCAACCCGTTGGATAACTTCAGTCATCTCATCTCTGAACTGACTCCACAACCTATAGATTCACTTCCAAGGACTCTACAACTCAGTATTATTTATGTAATTTAATGTTATTACTTACACAATTTGTCTTCTTTTGCACAGTGTTCCTTTGCTAGTCATTGTTGATAAACTTTTTTTTTGTATTCTATTCTACTTCTTTATTTTCCTGTGAAGAAAATTAATTTCAAGGTAGTTCAGTACAGTGCAAAAGTCTGAGGCACCCTCGTTTTATTTTATATACACACACACACCCCTAAGACTTTTGCACAGTACTGAACTACTTTGAGGTTAATTTTCTTCACAGGAAAATAAAGTAGAATAGAATACAAAAAAAACTTTATCAACAACAACTAGCAAAGGAACACTGCAAAAGAAGACAAATTGTGCAGTCATTTCATGTATTGCATAGTACTGCTGCTGCAAAAACAAATTTCATGACATATGTTAGTGATGATAAACTTAATTCTGATATGGGTCTCCAGAGTGGGAAGGGGGCAGGGAGAGGGGAATCATGGTTGGGAAAATGAGAAGAGAGAGAGGATTCAGTGGAAAGCACCAGAGAGACATTCTGTAATGGTCAATAAATCGATTGTTTGGAATCAACTGACCTTGCATGCTGTCTCAGGGTTGAGTGTGTCTGCACCCGTACCTCCCACCTGCCCGGGCACTCCTTCTCTGCCACCTGCCCCACGGCACTCTACCCTCGTGTTAGATTGATCTTAGAGTAGGTTAAAAGACTAGCACAACAATGTGGGCCAAAGGATCTGCACTGTGTTGCAGTGTTCAATGGTCTGTATATGTTCTATATTGAATGGGTTAGCCAAATTACTGTACTCTGAATGAGGAAGTCCGGGAGTTTACACAGGATGGCTCTTTGAACTAATTATTGAGGAACCAATACCAGAAAGGATGCATTAAGGTGAGGGAGAGTCATTTCAAAGGAGATGTGAGGGGCAAGCTTTTCTACACAGAGAATGGTAGGTGCCTGAGATGGTGGTAGAGCCAGAAACATTAGGGACTACAAAGAGATGTTTAAATAAGCATATGAATGTGAGAAAAATGGAAGGATATGGACATTATGTAGGCAGAAGAGATCAGCTTACAAATTACTTGATTACAAATTTAAATGTTTTGGCACAACTTCGTAGGCCAAAGGGACTGTTCTTGTGTTGTACTGCTCTATGTTCTGTGATCTAACCAGACATCCGGCTGTCCTTGACTGGGTATTGTGCAATGAGAAAGGATTCATAAGCAATCTCATTGTGCAAAGTTCTCTAAGGAGGAGTCACCACAATGTGGTGGTTTTTTTTTGTTAAGATGAAAAGTGACATTGCTGATTCCGAGCCCACAGTCCAGAGTCTAAATGAAGGAAACAATACTGGAATAAGGTGAAAATGGCTGAAGGCAAAGTGAGGAGCACATGAATTACCTACAATGATTCATTTCCAGACGGGTGGTAAAAATAAGGCAGGTGTGTTGGCTCAACTATGGCTAACAAAGAAAATTAGCCTCTTGCCCAAACTGGCCTGAAAAGTCTGCAAATGGGAGTACAGTTTAGAGGACCAAGGGATTAAGAGCAAAAAAATTAAGAACTTAAAATGTAATTGTGAAGGGTTAGAGTCACAGAACACTACAGCACAGAAACAGGCCCTTCAGTCTATCTAGTCATGCTGAACTATTAATCTGCCACCTCTCATCAACCTGTATCACCTTGCCCATAAACACTTTGCATAGCATCACTTAGAAGAAGGTCTCATGGTCGGTTGAGACTAAAGTAGAACTTTTTGGCTCCAACACTAAGCGGTATGTATGGTGTAGATCTAATATTGCATATCAGCTAGTTAACACCATCCCTACTGTAAAGTATGGTGGAGGTAACATCATGAAGTGGGGATGCTTTTCAGCAGCAAGGACTGGACATCTTGTCAGGTTTGATGAGAAGATGGATGCTGCTAAATATAGAGAGATCCTGGATGAAAAAAACCTGCTAGCTCTGCCAGCAAGCTTAAAATGGGGAAGTAGCTCATCTTTCAGCTTGGACAATAACCCAAAGCACACTGCCAGAGCAACCATGGAGTGGTTTCAAATGAAGAAAATTGATCTCCTTGAGTGGTCCAGTCATAGTCTCAACCCTAACCTGACTGGACATCTCTGGTAGGATCCAAAAAAGGAGCATGTGATTCACAAACACGAGAAAATCTGCAGGCTGGAAATCCAAAGCAGCACACAAATAAAAATTCTCAGTTAAACTGATCAAAATCCCTGGTTGTAATGTTCATTTATGTGAACAAATAGCTGGCAGCTGAATACAATATTAATGATTTAAACAAACTAAATGCATTATCTCCATGTTTACAAGCAACACAAAGTTGAGTGGGACTGTGAGCTGTGTGGAGGGTGCAGAAAGACTTCAGTGTGATTTGGAGAGGTTGAGCAAGTAGTCAAGTACCTCATTAGCAACACACACAAAATGCTGGAGGAACTCAGCAGGTCAGGTAGCATCTACAGAAAAGAGTAAACAGTCAAGATTTCGGGCCAAGACCCTTCTTTGGGTTGGAAGCTACCCAAATGGAATACGAGGTGTTGCTCCTCCAACCTGAGTGTGGCCTCATCATGGCAGTAGAGGAGGCCATGGATGGACATGTTGGAATGGGAAGTAGAATTCAAATGGGTGACCACCAGGTAATCCACATTTTTCTTGCAGACAGAATGAAGGTGCTCGATGAAGTGGTCTCCCAGTCTGTGTTGGATCTCACTGATATACAGAAGGCCACACTGGGAGCACTGGATATAGCAGATAATCCCAACAGACTCACAGGTGAAATGTTGCCTCACCTGGAAGGACTGTTTGAGGCCTTGAATACTAGTCTGGTAGCCTCCAACCTGATGGCATAAACACCAATTTCTCAAACTTCTGGTAATTTCTCCCCTCCCTTCACTATTCCACGTTCCTTTTTCCCCTCTCTCACCTCATGTCCTTACCTGCCCATCTTCCTCCCCCTTCCCTTTCATCCAAGGCCTTCTGTCCTCTCCGAGCAGATTTCCCCTTCTCTGCTTCTTTATCTCTTTCACCAATCAACTTCCCAGCTCTTTACTTCACCCCCCTCGATCTCATCCATCACCCGCCACCTTGTACTTCTTCCTCCCCTCGCCCCACCTTCTTACTCTGACTTCTCCACTTCCTTTCCAGTCCCAATGGAGGGAATTGGCCTGAAATGTCAACTGTACTCTTTTCCATAGATGCTGCCTGGCCTGCTGAGTTTGTCCAGCACTGGGTGTGTTGCTTTGGCTTTCTAGCATTCACAGATTTTCTCAAGTTTGAAATACCTCATTATTTCGCTCTCTTTTTGCACCACTTATTTCTTTATTTCTCTTATTGCAACGTATAGATTTTTATGTATTACAGGGTGCTGCTGTTGCAAAACAACAAACTGAACGACGTATGACAGTAATAACAAACCTGATTCTAAAATACACGGTAGATGCAGTATAACGTAGATATTGCAAAGTTTCTAGTTTGGTGTCAAAAACAGAAAAATTGTATATTTTAGTGATAGATTGGAAAAAGGAAAGGTGAAGCAAGATCTTGTGTACAGTCAGTGAAGACAGGCATGCAGGTGCAGCTAGCAGTTAAGAAGGGAAGTGCCATGTTGGCCTTCAAAGTAGAAGGATTTGAATACAAGTATGGGCTGCCTTATTGCATAGGAAGAATGCTTTTGTTATGGAACAAAAATGACAGGACTGTCCTGTGACAAGGGATTGGGCAGATTAGGCTTTTATTCACAGGTTCAAGCCTATATTGTAACTATATTCATAAGTTCTGCAGAATGAGAGGGACTTAATTAAAACTTAATATTGCTGTAAAGACTGGACAGGCAAGATGCAGAAAGATGTTTCCAACCATGGGAAACATTGATCAATCCTAAAGGATAGGGGATAGACAATTTAGAAGTGAACTAGAAATAAATGTTGTCATCCAAAGATTGGTGAACCCATGGAATTATCTACTTCCAAAGGCAGTTGAGGCCAAATCAGTATTTTCAAGAATAAATTACATATTGAGGCTGAACGTGGGGATAAAGCAGGAAAAGGATTTGGATAATCACCATAGGTGGGAATTGAACCCAGGTTGCTGGCGCTGGAAAGCTCTACATCAACATTGCTGCTAATCAAGTGCCTGCTTGAAGCACCTAATTGGTATGACTTAGCATGGAAGTAATGGCAAAATGATTTAGTTTGTGCTAATTAAGGTCTTAATCACATGGCAGTGAAGAAAACATATAATCAATTTCTTGGCAAGGGTGTGATTGAAGCAGAAGCAGCTTTAATTTGCTTTCTCATTTACTAAAATGTAGATGTACTTTGTGTAAGTGTTGTTGTTTGTTAATTCTAGTTAATTAGTTACATGGCAGTTACATTTGTTTATTACTCTGACATTATTTTACCTTGTTTAATTTTTTATATTTCATACACAATCCACTTCCAATACTTTTTAAACATGAAAAGGAAACATTGCAAGCTACTAACAGTCTTAATGTGCAGTTTGTGTGGTGCTAGGGCTTTTGATCTCAAATAACTTCAAGGCTAAAATACTTGTAATAATGTTTAAACTGCACAAGTATTGATGGGTTATCATTTTTGTACAGTGAAGTACGGCCAAGAGAATGCACTCTCTCCTTGGAAGGTGTTTTTAACATCGTAATTCTGTTTTATCTGATTAATTCTGAATTCATTTATTGAAAATGCACTTTGCTCTTGCTCTCATTTCTGGATATTTGGTAAATGCAGAATGGAAAGTCCCTGATGAAGGGTCTTTGAACTGAAACTTTATCTCTGTTTCTCCTTTCACAAATTCTGCCAGACCCACTGCATTTCTGGCATTTTCTGATTTTATTTCAGACCTTTGGCATCTGTAGGTTTTGAGCTTCACTGTTTCCAGTTTCTAACCATGGTGTTTATAAATGCTTTTGACCAGAAATAGCTTGACTGTTCCTGTTTTTATTTTCAGTTCAGCATAGAAGTGTTTACTCTTTTTTTTACTTCTTCTGGAAAAATTAGGTTTTTTTGATGCTTTGAAGAAAAACTTCAGTCAGCTTTTGATCTCCATAAAATTCAACTACAAAAAGCATCAATAAAACTTCAATATGGCCTTGAACTTCATTGTTTGCCTGTACAACACTTTATCTGTACCGTGACACTATATCCTGTTATTACTTTTCCTTTGTTCAATTCCCACCATTGGCCATAAGGAGATTGTAGGTTTTCCCCTTAACCGCATAGGTTTCCTCACTCATTCCGAAGACATACAGATTAGTAGGTTAGTTGGTTAATGAATGTAATTGGGTGACGCAGGCCTGTTGAGCCAGAAGGGCCTGATACATTGCTGTACGTGCTGTTTACAGTCACAGGGAGAACATTCAAACTCCTGACAGACAGCCGAGGGAATGAATCTGGGTCTCTGACACAGTAATAGCATTATGCCCACTGCTACGCCCCTCACAGAGGCACTCCTGATACAACATGCCGATCTACACGCAGCAGTCTCCAGCCCTTCATTCCCCCATACTCCTCTCCCTGCCAAACACTGAACTCAAAATCCCTTACCAGCTTGATCACAGCTTTCATTTCAGCATTCACCACACCCAACACCATGACACAATGCTGCTAATTGTGTCGTGTCTTGGGTCTGAAGCCTCCGTACCCTTTCTACAGGCCTGATTCAATATCTAGTCTGCCTCCTGAACTTGACGGTGATTTAATTCCCACTACTGTCTGTAAGGAGTTTGCACATTCTCCCCATGGCTTCCTCCAGTATCCTCCCACATTTCAAAGACGTACAGTTAGGGATATGAGTTGTGAGCATGCTCTGTTGGTACCAGAAGCGTGGTGCCACTTGTTGATGTACCATCAATAACTCTTGGAGATGTGAGGCGAGATATAGGCTTTTATTGGCTGGAAGAAAGAACAAGCAGCAAGTGACCACCACACAGCATCCTGAAGACTGAGGCCGGGGCGGAGTCTCCAATTGCCTTTATACCGGGGTCTGTGGGAGGAGCCACAGGAGCAGTCAGCTGGGGGGGGGGGGGGGGGGCATGTCCAGACAGGTATATATAGTTCACCACACTTGTGGATGACCCAGCACAATCCTCACTAATTCGATTTGACACTAACAAAGTATTTCACTGCTTTGTCAATGCACATGCGACATATATTGCTAACATTTAATTTCAAAGTATGGAAAATTCGACCAAGTTTCCTGGGAACAGTCATTGTTGCATCTCTCGCAACAAGAGCCAAGTCACCTCAAACCTACAAGCACTGCACTCTCAATCAACAACCTAACCCTCCAATCACACACTCCAGCCATTGATCATGTGAAGGCCCCAAACTCCACCCCTCAACTGATCTTCAGCCTTTCTCTCCACCCCAACAATTCCACATTGCCACCTTGGCTGAATGCTCATCTACCCACCTCCGGCCTCAATCTTCTGCCCACAGCTGCCAGTCACTGTAATCATCAAGTGCATCCATTAGGGGTGCAATCAATTTTCTGAGCCTGAAAATGATTCATGCAAAGGAAACCTATTTTTATTCAGGTTCAAAGATAAAACTATTTTTAGTTTTGTTATTAAAATTGCATGGGCTTGCCTCCGAGATCAAGTGCTAAAGTTTCCTTTGCATCGGTACATTTTGTAAGGGCTTCTCTCTCTACACTGCTCACATATTTTCCTCTCAAAAAACATGCAACACTGCAGTTGTTTCAAGCATCAATTTATAGAGAGGGTCTGTGGAACTTGAAGTCCATTTAGTTAATTATTTTTCCTCAAATTTATTAATATTTATGGCAAGCTACCAAAGAATTAAGAGATTACTGTTATACAGTCACCTTTTAGCACACTGTATTGTAGTTTATGAAGTATAGAAAAGCATGCAATGTCAAGATAACATTAGCATAAAATTGTCGAACCTAATGTCTGTACACAGCAAATTTTCATAACAATTCTATCTCACTGCACAAAGAAGCTTCACCCTACAGTATCTTGGCAGAACCATTTAAATATATTCTACGTAAATTCCATTCTTGAAGGTGTTAAGAATTCTACAGGTTTTTTTTAAATTTGTCTCTGTCCTTAAAGATTCTGATTCTTATTTGCAATTCCAATTTGCATTAGAGATCCAAGTGGTAGCTGGAGTATTTTCCTCCAATGTGAGCATCTTGCAATACGCAAAAAGAACATCACCTGCAATAACTTAAAATGCACTTCGTCCTTGTTTTTTTTAAATCACATAATGAATTGCTGTCATTTGAACTTCATAGTTGCAAATCCTTTTGTAGTAAATAGGTAGGAATAAAATATTCTTCTATTCTGAGAACATCTGGAACATGGAAATGGAAGAGTGCACTGTTATAAGATATCTGTGGCATCAAAAGAATATAACAAAAGCCTCTGCAACAAATTATCTGTCATTCTACACCATATATCAACATAGAGGCCTTCTAGAAGCAAATAATATTGTTAAAACAGCATACACTTGAAGGTTTTAGTCTATTGTTAATTCAAAGACAACAATCTCCACATCACTTCACTCATCTCCAACAGTTGGATGATATTTGATTAACTGCACCTTAATGAGGTACACCAAAATCAAGCCAATTCCTATTTATTTTTTCCAGAGAGGAATCTCAAACACATAAATGGAAAATGTATTTTCCACAAATCTTACATCTGTTACCTGCTCAGATTTAAGGAAGGCTTATTTTTAAGCAAGGACCTCTGACCTAGCATAATTTGACTGTTAGAGCCATTTCTCCATGAGCAAGAAAAACTGTTAACTCATTCAAAATAAATACCAATAAACATATTATTCCAATGTTTTTTTATTTTTATTAATAAACTTTTCATCTAGTAATGATACCAAATTAATTGCTGGGGTTAATTTCCAAAATCAATGATAATTCTGAATGAGTTATTGGAATCAGATCATTTTGATGGCCCCTTTGAAACTGACAAGATATTGTGACCTCTCTTGAAGGTCAGCTATAAAATCTATCATGTTGATACTGAAAAAGAAAAAAGATAATTAAACATTAACTGAATTTTAAAAAAACAGAATGACTGCCCAAATGGAAACCTGAAGAAAACCTGAAGAAAATTCTTGAAACCTGCTCACTCATTGAAATCAGCTATTCCTTTACTCTTGATGGCACATTTAGCATAGACAAAGACTACAGAAAGTGGTGGATACTATCCAGTCCATCACAGGAAAAGCCCTCACCACCATGGAGCACATTGACAATGAGTACTGCCACAAGAAATCTATCAAAGATCTCCGTCATCCAGGCCATGCTCTCTTCTCACTACTACCAGTGGGCATGAACCTTAGACCCTATGCCACTAGGTTCAGGAACAGTTATTACCCTACAACCATCAGGTTCCTGAACCAACATGGACAGCTTTAATCACGACACTGAACTGATTCTATGACCTACACACTCACTTCCAAGGACTTTTTACAACTTGTGTTTTCTGCATTATATTTTCTATTTGCACAATTTGTCTTCTTTTGTACATTGGCTGTTTGTCAGTCTTTATATATAGTTTTTTCCACAAATTCTATTGTATTTCTTTATTTTGTTTGTAAATTCCTGCAAGAGAAAATGAATCTTAAAGTAGCATATAGTAACATATACACAATTTGATAATAAACTTTAATTTTGACTTGACAGCGTCAATACATTAATCAGTTGAGGAAAGCACATGGGTTCACAAGACCATGCTGAAGGCTGTAGTAGTAGTAGGCCTCCATTAGTCTCGATAGACCATGGATTTGCACCTTGGAGAGTTTCCAGGGCGCAAACCTGGGCAAGGTTTTTTTTTATTAAATGGAAGACCGGCAGTTGCCCAAGCTGCAAGTCTCCCCTCTCCACGCCACCAATGTTGTCCAAGGGAAGGGCATCAGGGTTAGGGTTAGGCTGAAAGCAATATAATGATCCATTAACAAAAATAGTCCACCAACGCTTAAGATTAATTTGCTAAATTCCTTGTATTGCAACAATACTTGAATCACATTTTGTATAGATTTTATTTCCATGACCATCAGTTCAGTACTAAGGCATCAGGTAATTAGCTATACAAGTACAGAAGTACAGCCCTAGAATGTGGGAATTGAAATGTCATTATTTTACACAGACATTATTTATATTTTTTTAAATTTCTTAATCCTGCCAAGCATTTTCTTCCTTGTGTGACTTTTTAAACATCATTTACACACTAATCTTCTGCACTAGATACTCACGTACACCACATGAACAATAATCCGGGAGGATAAGAATGATATTATTCTACAGAGTGAGATTTATTTTTCCCATAGCAACACATTGTATAATGGGAAAATTCACAGAAAGCAAACCGTTAAATTACAAAAAAAAAAGAATTGCACACTATTACTCATAAATGTTAATATGGCAATCTCTACTTTAGTATTAGATCTGAGTTTACAGTAAGGCGGGAAGATGTTCTAAATCAACACCACGCAGTTGATCTTGTATTATCGAGTAAACCTGTTAATTATTGACAGCACCTTTACATTTATATTTTCTTTAGATGAACTATAAAATAAATTAACATTGCTAGGGTTTGCTGATGTTTAACATCTTCCTTGATAATCCAGTGAATTTTTAAAAAATTAACTCTAAAATACCATTATCAATGGAGCAAGCTAAAAATAGTATACTTTGGATTTTGCTGAAGTTTTGCATTTATCTACAAATATTAAAATTATGATTAACAGTTAATACTGATTTTAAAATTACTAAATATGTAAACAGAAGCCCATTAAAAGCTATATCATTCCGACCAATTCAACTTAATTTGTTAATGGGTTTGGGGAGCCGTGGAAGTAATGAACATTTTAATCGAAAATTTTATGTCTTCAAATAAAGGTTTTAATGAGGGTAGAACACTATAAATGTATCAATTTTAAAATAAATTGTACATTTCATTTTGCCTGAGAAAATTGTCTTGTATCACTACGTTTGCTCCAATGAGAAATCTAATTTTAACTTCTTCTCACTGGTGTGATTAAAACACGACAAATGATATGAAAGACTAGCTGGGATACAGATTCTTGCACTATAAATAGGCGAAAAAAGAGTGCTTAAATTTGAATTTCACTATATGTTGACAATTCCTCACATGAAGAACTGCAATATCAAGTATCAATTAAAGCAGATTCATTTCTTTGCACTTCCTGAAAGTGCAAACTGACAAATATTACTTTTCTTTCTGTATCATCAGCGATTTTGCATGGCAAATAAAATTATTTTATTTAAATACAAATGGTAGACAATTTGCTGATTTCATAGTTAATAGAGCAATTGAATATATAAAAGGTTACCTTTTCTAAAAACTTGTTCTGGGGTTTCCTGAAGAAAGAGGTCTTGGCAGTAAAGAAACAATCGTCTAAGTCTTCATCTAAGCTGCAATATCCACTGCTCATACTTGTATTCCACGTCATCCAATGACTTAATTTTGTGATCAAAAATCATCAGAATATCCTGGAGGATTTACTGTGCTGTCTAGCAGATCTTAAAGCTTCAGAAAATGACTGCACCACTGTACTGCAGTTTCCCAATACAGACATAAGTTGCCTTGCATAAGTCAGGAAGAGGGTATCATACAACACATACACGTAGATTCTTCACTGTTCTCAGCCAGCTGCAGCTGCTTGTTTTTACTTCAGTTGTCGTTAATGCTTAACAACTTAATCCTCTATATGTTTTATGTCTTTGCCTCTGTATTTATACATGGGCAGTGTGCCTAGCTTCCACTGCCATTCAGAAAGTCTCTCCTGGCAGCCGGCTGAACATGGTGTAGTTGAGCACTTTGACTGTGGAGCTGTTAGCTGCTGTACTGCACACCATCTGTGGCTAATCAGCTATCTGCATGCATACACGAGCTGAGTGAGGTCAGCTCCTTCCTGGCTTCTGGTTCTGTGTATTTCAAACCAAAGCCACATCCTGCTTCAAGATTTAACATGCTAAGCTCACACATACATGTCTTTTTATTATTACAGCCATTTTGTGTCCCTGATATTCACAAAGAATATAAAGCACCACATTCATTCTCAGCAATGCCTCTTTTAAACAATACACCTAGCACTGAAACCCATGTACCCTGTTGATTATATTTCCATATACACCTTCACCTATATTCCATTCATCCAACAATTTAACTATTCTTATGTAATTTTTAAAAAAACATAAGTTTCCTATGCTTCGACACCCAACGTATAACACAGCCACAGAATGTAATAAACTGACTCACAAATGACAAAATCCTTTAAGTGAGCAGGCTAATCTGCTGCAATGTCATGTAGAATTTCTAAACCGACAATGCACTATGACAGTCATATTGGCTGCATTGTTTGATGCATTTAAAAATAAGTGAAAATATATATTTCAGGAATATTAAACTATCCTTACATCTATGGTCCTGCAAATCTAGCTTGCAGTCACCAGAATTAATATATTTTGAATATAATACAAATATGCTTGCAACCCATTCTTTCCAAAATTCCTTAATGAAAAAAGTGGATTTGCAGAGCATTTTCCCTCATATACCAATATTAAAGTCAATAGAAAATATAGGAATAAAAATTCTCTAAGCGTCAGTCCCACATCCGCTCATACATTCTTTCTAAATTAATAGTTAATTTGCCTGTCTATTAAGAATTAATTCAACGGTGGATGTTATCCATTCTTGTCTTGCTTAATTTATAGGCTCAGAGCCATTACAAAATTACATTGATCTTTGATTCTTTTTTTCTTTGACTGAATGAAAACAAAGCAGTCAAGTATTCAGGAATGAGAGGGTAATGGCCTCAGTGCTAACGGGGGGTTGTTACAGCTGTACTGTATATGCAGTGGCACTGTTAGGGACCTGGCATAAATCCCCGTCTTTCTGCTACTGTGGTGGAACCTTGTACAAATCATTAAACATATGGAAAGTAGGCGCCATTCACCCTTCAGGACCATTCAACAAGATCGCGGCTAGGTGCTAGTTTCCGACTGTGGGTGGCATGGCAGCGTAGTGGTTAGAGTAATGCTTTACAATGCCAGCAATCAGGGTTCCATTCCCACTATGTTTGTACTTTCTCCCCGTGATCGTATGCGTTTCTTCTGCAGGTTAGGGTTAGTAAGTTGTCGCCATGCAATGTTGGGCACCAGAAACATGGCGACACTCGCAGGAAACCCACCAAGTCCCTGGATTGTGTTGGCAGTTGACTAAAATGACACTTTATGATATTTTTCAAGGTATGCATGATAAAATAAAGATAACCTTTAATCTTTTTTTATATCCCTATGGCTCTGAGAACTAATTCCAACTCCTGAATGTAGTCCATAACTTGTCCTCAGTTGCTTTCTGGAGTGGAATTCCACATTGCTGAAGATGTACAATAACTTCCAGTAGCAACCTAGGGCCTGGGCCTCTGGGACAGTTGGAGCTTAAATTCACTGAAGTCACTCTTGGTGCACTGGAATTTCAAGGCTACCTAATTTAATCGATGATCCAAACACAGACACCTTTCACCACTGCAGCACTCTTAGTGTAATACCTGCCTGGATAATGTAATCAAATCTTCCATGCACATCATGAAACCATAACTTTGTCTCCAGAAATCACAGGGGAGTGAATAAAGTTGAACCACAGACTAGCCACAGTCAAGTGGCTTGTACTGTTGCCGATATGATTGGAGAAATGGTAGATGGAATTTAACCATGGCAAACATGAAGCATGGCACTTTGGGAGATCAGATGTAAAGCGACAGTACACTCTTAATGGCAAGACTTTGTTGACGTACAGAGGAATCTTGAGGTCCAAAACCATAGTTCCCTGAATGTGGCTACACATATTAATAGGGTGGCGAAGAAGGGATATGGCACACTTGCCTTTATTAGTCGAGGCATTCAGCTCAAGAGTTGGAATGTTACGTTGCAACTCAATTATGCCAGGTCTGGAGTATTGCGTTCAATTCTAGACACCCCATTATAGGGAGGAGGTCAAGGCTTTTGGGTGGCGGGGGAGATGCGTCTCTATCAAAGCAGGTGTAAGGTGCTCCTTCCCTCCACTAGCCTGCAGGTCACCCTTCGGTAAAGTGTAGCACTTGCTTGGGCCCTAGTAGGGTCATGTGAAACCATGGGAGCAGGTGGTGGGTGGCCGTATGAGTAGCTGGTGCATATCACAAGCACTGGTTATTCGACCACTTCCACCAGGCAGTCTCTGAAAAGTATTGCTAATGGCTGGAGCCATGCATCTTGTAAAGACACTGCCCAGAAGGCAGCAATGGCAAACCACTACTGTAGAAACATTTGCCCAGTACAATCACAGTCAAAGACCATGACCCCCACATCATACAGCACAACACATAATGATGGAATGATGATGTCAAGGCTTTGGAGAGGATGGAGAAGACTTTTATCAGGCTGCTGCAGGATTAAAGTGCATGTGTTATAAAGAGAAGGTTGGACATACTTGGCTTAATTTCTATGAACTGGTGGAGGCTGACAGGAAATCTGATAGAAGTTTATAAGATTCTGGGAGACGTAGATAGACAGCCAGCATCTTTCTCTAGTTGAAATGTAAATAGCGTGATTGATTGTCTTGGACATTTCATTGTGATTACAAGGGGCTGTTGGGCATTGCTAATGTCGAATACCGCAAGTCCACTTAACCAGTTCATTGGCAAGATCAACAGCACGGGAGCTGCATTGCCTCAGTTGTTACGTGGAAAAATCCCTTATGCCTTAGTAGTCACCGGCAAAGGAGATGGCAGAGGTAGCTGTGTGCCACTGGACTTCTAACTGGGTTGCAGGCTGGTCCCCTTCTGTCTGTGCTCGCTCACTGGAAGAGCAAGCTGGACCATTCAGGTTCTTGAGCAATTTCTCTTTCTGACTATTTGTCTGAAATCCTAACCATTTGTGCTATGTGCAATGGGCAGTGGTGCTGTGTGTCATTGGGAATGTGTTTTGCACCTTGGCTCCAGAGAAATGGGGTTTTGTTTGGCTATATTCATGTATGTTGAATAATAACTAACCTTGAAACTTGTGAGTTCAAAGGAGACATGCACAGCTTTTTTTTTCCCGTTAACACAGTGGTGCACGCCTAGAATGTGCTGCCAGTGGTGATGGTGGGGGAACACAGTAAGCCAGGCAGCATCCATGGAGTGGAATAAACTATCCACAGTTCAGGTCAAAGTTTAAAGTAAATTCATTATCAAAGTACACATATGTCACCATATACAATACAAACCTGACATTAATTTTCTTACCGGCATACTCAATAAATCTATAGAATCATAACCATAACAGAATCAATGAAAGACCACACCAACTACGACGTTCAACCAGAGTGCAGAAGACATAAAAGTAAATAAATAAGCAATAAATATGGAGAACATGAGATGGAGAGTCCATGAAAGTGAGTCCATAGGTTGTGGGAACACTTCAATAACGGGTAAGTGAAGTTGAATGAAGTTAACGGTTAAGTGCATTTTGGTTCAAGAGCCTGATAATAGAGGGATAATAACTGTTCCTGAACCCAGTGGTGAGTTTCTTGAACCTCCAGTATCTCTTCCTGATGGCAGCAGTGAGAAAAGACCATGCCCTGGCTGGTGGGAGTCCCTGATAATGGATGCTGGTTCCCTGCAACAGCGTTTTATGTAGATGTGCTCAGTGGTGGGGAGGGCTTTAACCATACTGGACTGCACCATACCCGCTACTTTTTGTAGAATTTTTTGGGACACAACAGGACCAGTACATTTTGGCTCAATTATGCTGCTGCCCCAATCAGCCAAAATTTTATGATAATAGTTAAATAGGTATTAAAAAAAATTCAAAGTACTATTTAACTGAGTAACAAATTATGTACACAAATGAAATACAGAACAAATCAGAACACTACCAAAACTTAACTACTACAGTACTATAAGACTGTGCATTAACTCACTTGCAGACCCCAGTGCACTCGACTGACACTAGTTAGAAACTTCGGCAACAGTCTCCTGACAAGGGAATCCCAGCTACTTTCTCTATTTATTTTTGTTCTTTAATAGTTGTCCCAAATAAGTGGCTGTCCTGATTAACCGATGGCCTTATTAACCAGAATCTATTGATTTCCTAGCTTATGGGAGCTAATCACACAAAAGAACATAGAACAGTACAGGCCCTTTGACCCACAATGTTGTGCAAGTCTTTAACCTACTCCAAGATCAGTCTAACTCTTCCCTCCCACATTCTCCTCTATTTCTTTCATTCATGTGTCTCCCTTCAGAGTCTCCAATGTTCCCTAAAGTATCTACCTCTACTGCCATCTCTGGCAGCACATTCCATGTATCCAGCGCTCTGTGTAAAAAAACCTACCTCTGACATTGATGCACCATCAATAACTCACTGAGACGCAAGGCGAGATATCGGCTTTTATTGACTGGAAGAAGGAACAAGCAGTGAGTGACCACCATACTACATCCTGGAGACTGAGAGGCTGGGCTCAGACCTTGATCGCCTTTATACAGGGGTCTGTGGGAGGAGCCACAGGAGCAGTCAGCAGGGGGCATGTCCAGACAGGTATATGTAGTTCACCACATTCACCTCCCCCTTTGTTTTAAAAGAGTCCCCATGTGGCGAAGTTTCTTACAGGTTAAGTCTATCAGGTGGTCGAATCTGTCGCTGCGATCTACGTAGCACCGGCTGTGATTGCACAGGTGCCGGTGGTGGTGATTGCACAGGAGACGGAGGTTGTGCTGGTTCCAGCCCACTAGGTACCAGTGATCCCTCACGCATGTGCGAAGCGCCTGGTATATATGCGTACGAAACGCCCGGTATAGGAGTGTCGTGAGGAGTCTGTGTCGGGCCTGGTGTGCGCGCTGTCACCTCGGGTACAGGGTTCATAGTTACCGGAGAGTGTTCAGGGTAGTGGTCTGCTGCACCTGCGGGCACCAGGTCGCGGATGGAGACCGTGTCCTCCCACCCATCAGGTAAGACCATGTAGGCATATTGGGGGTTCGCATGTCGAAGGTGAACCCTCTCGACCAGCGGGGAGTATTTAGTACTCCTCACATGTTTCCGGAGCAGCACTGGCCCTGGGGACGTCAACCAAACTGGTAGGGTGGTCCCAGTGACAGACTTCCTGGGAAAAGAGAATAGGCGTTCGTGAGGGGTAGCATTGGTGGACGTACATAACAGAGAGCGGATAGAGTGGAGTGCCTCAGGGAGGACTTCCTGCCATCGAGAGACAGGCAACCCTTTTGACTTAAGGGCTAAAAGTGTGGCCTTCCACACTATGGCATTCTCCCTCTCCACCTGTCCATTTCACCGGGGATTATAACTCGTGGTCCGACTAGTAGCAAAGCCCCTAGCTAGCAGGTACTGGCGCAGCTCGTCACTCATAAAGGAGGACCCTCTATCACTGTGGATATCGCAGGGATATCCGAACAGAGTGAAGAGCTGGCGCAGGGCTTTTTGACAGACGTGGTAGTGGTGTCGGGGCAGGAAATGGCAAAGGGGAACCGTGAGTACTCGTCGATAATGTTGAGAAAATAGACATTGCGGTCGGTGGAGGGAAGGGGGCCCTTAAAGTCAACACTCAGTCGCTCAAAAGGGCGGGTGGCCTTGAAAAGTTGCGCAGTGTCAGGACGGTAGAAGTGCGGTTTGCACTCAGCGCAGATTTGGCAGTCCCTGGTCATCGTCCTGATGTCCTCAAGGGAGTACGGCAGGTTCCGGGCTTTCACAAAATGGTAAAATCGGGTGACCCCCAGATGGCAAAGATGTGCATGAAGGGCGTAGAGCTGGTCGAGCTGTGCGCTAGCACACGTTCCCTGGGATAGGGCATCAGGGGGCTCATTGAGTCTGCCAGGCCGGTACAGGATATCATAGTTGTAGGTGGAGAGTTCTATTCTCCAGCACAAAATCTTATCATTTTTGATTTTGCCCCGCTGTTGGTTGCTGAACATGAATGCAACTGAACGCTGGTCAGTCAGCAAGGTGAACCTTTTGCCGGCAAGATAGTGCCTCCAGTGCCTAATAGCTTCCACTATGGCCTGGGCTTCTTTCTCCACCGCAGAGTGCCGAATTTCAGAGCCTTGAAGGGTACGAGAAAAGAATGCTACTGGCCTGCCTTCCTGATTGAGGGTAGCAGCCAGAGAGAAATCTGAGGCGTCACACTCTACTTGGAAGGGAATGGTCTCGTCCACCGCTCCTCCACAGACCCCTGTATAAAGGCGATCAAGGCCTGAGCCCGGCCTCTCGGTCTCCAGGATGTAGTATGGTGGTCACTCACTGCTTGATCCTTCTTCCAGTCAATAAAAGCCGATATCTCGCCTTACTTCTCAGAGTGAGTTATTGATGGTGCATCAATTTTATTGACTGGAAGAAGGAACAAGCAGAGAGTGACCACCATACTACATCCTGGAGACTGAGAGGCCGGGCTTAGGCCTCGATCGCCTTTATACAGGGGTCTGTGGGAGGAGCCACAGGAGCAGTCAGCAGGGGGTGTGTCCAGACAGGTATATGTAGTTCACCACAGACATCTCCCCCCTATACTTTCCTCCAATCATCTTAAAATTATACCCTCACATATTAGCCATTACTGCCTTGGGAAAGAGTCACTGGCTGTCCATTCTTATCATCTTATACACCTCTATCAAATCACCTCCCATCACTACAGGGAAAAGCCTCAGCTCGCTCAACCGATCCTTAAAAGACATGCTCTCTAATCCAGGCAACATCCTGGAAAATCTCTCTAAAGCTTCCACATACTTAATGTCACAAAGAGACCAGAACTAAACACAATATCGATCTTATAATTTGTAACTCTAAAACATAAATCTAATTGTAAGAAGTTGGAGCTGGGAGCACGAGTCTACCTTAGTTTTTACTTCAAGCGAGTCATGCATGTATCACGTAATGGCATGACAATGTATGCCATTTACAGATAACCTGCAATGCATTATGTAACAAAGAATACTTCATCAAACAATATAGTTACAATATTGGCAACACACAAAATACTGGAGGAACTCAGCAGGCCAGATAGCATCGATGGAAAAGAGTAAACAGTCAACATTTGGGCTGAGACCCATCATCAGGATTGGGGAAAAAAAGATGAGAAATCAGACCAAGGTGGTGGTAGAAGATAGGTGAAACTAGGAGAGGGGAAGGGGTGAAGTAAGAGCTGGGAAGTCGATTAGTAAAAGAGATAAAGGGCTGGAGAAGGGGGAAATCTGATAGGAGAGGACAGAAGATCACAGAAGAAAGGGAAGGGGAAGGAGCACCAGAGGTGATGGGTAGGTAAGGAGACAGATGAGAGAGGGAAATGGGGAATGGTGAAGTGGGGAAGGGGCAATTACCAGAAGTTCAAGAAATAGATGTTCATGGAATCAGGTTAGAGGCTACCCAGATGGAATACAAGATTTTGCTCGTTCAACCTGAATGTGGCCCCATCACAGCAATAGAGGAGGCCATGGACTGACTTGTCGGGATGGGAATGGAAAGTAGAATTGAAATGGGTGACCACCAGGTGATCCTGGTTTTTCTGAAATACTGAAATATTAAAAACACAATATTCTGGTAGTCTAACCAGTGTTTTTTCAAGCTGCAGCACTATTGTATTATAACCAGGAAATTAACTCCCCTTCTTTGAAAATGGTTACGGTATCTCAGGCAGAAAATGGCACCTCCCATAGCACATACTTGCTCAATAAAAGTACTGACAAATCAACCTGGATTATGCATTCAAATTCTAACCTCAAAGCAAAGTGCAACCTACCATTAAAATGTTTTGTCTTCATGTCAATTTAGATGTTGAATTAATTCTGATGCATGTAACTGCTGTCAATAAATTAGAAGGTCTGTCATGTTTCAAAGACCATCTAATGAAGAAACTTAGAAATTCATGTAACATAGTTTCTCACTTAAGTATTCATTATTGATAAAAAAAATTGTCCTTCACCAGTAGGTTTGTTAAATTCTAGTCACACATTCCTGGGACGCAAAACATCATTCCCCAATCTTTAACTGCTTCTGCACCTGCCAAGCACAATGCAGACAAACCCACTGCATATTTTCTGCTCACTTCTGACCACAGACCACATATTACAGTTAGCAAAGTTAGTATTTATGGAAGGGTGACCCACTAAACATATTTTGTAAAGGAGGCTTTATTCACAAATTTTTCAGAGTTAAACAGCAACATTAGAGGTTTTTTGTAAACTTATTCACAGATTACTGTAGCTCATACATATTGCAACCCCACTGGCCTAGGAGTAATTGCGAGACCCTTTCAGAGGACAGTTCAAAGTTACCACATTGGTGTTTGTCTTTAGTCACATACAAGTCAGATTGGACAAGGATCACTGATTTCCTTCCCTACATGACATGACTAAATGTTGGATTTTTAAAATAATCCATGGTCACATTAAACTTTTATTCCATATTTATTTAAACTGAAGTTCAACTGCTGTGATCAGATTTGAATTTGTGGATGATAGGAACCAGCACTCTTTCTGTGTTCATTTTTTTTTTAAAAGAGTCTGCATTTTATAGCTTATTCAAGACTCAAGATTGTTTAATGTTATTTCCTCTACACAGAAGTGTAAAGAAGAAAGAAACAGACCACATTCTTAAGATACCGGAGCAGAAGTAAGCCATGTGGCCCATCGAGTCTGCTCCGCCAATCAAATCATGGATGACAAAGGGGTCCCAAATTTAAAGCCTATTCACCAGGAATCTACCTAGATACACCAATCTTCTTTTAATGAAGTCCAGGGGACCAATTTCAGACCCTCCTTCAGGCAGGTCGATCTGGAAAGTGCAGGTACTGTGTCCATACACATTTATACAAGTCTCAAGCCCTGCGTACCCTTTTTGAAACTTACTCCCCATACTTCCACACCAGGGTAGCACGGTAGTATAGCAGTTAGAGCAACGCTTTACAGTGATCAGAAGATCAGTGCTCAGTTCATGCCACTGTCTGTAAGGAGTTTGTACTGCTTGGGGCTTTTTGGCTGCTCTAGTTCCAGAGGTGCACAGGTTAGGGTTAGTGAGTTGTGAGCATGCTTTGTTGGTGCCAGAAACATGGCTGCCCCACCACATCCTTGGACTGTGTTCGTTGACACATTTCACTTTATGTTCCAATGTAAATGAGGCAAATAAAGCTAATTCACTTCAGTTAATTTAGCAGAGATTTCATAGTAAACCAGGAATTCATATTTGTGCATTGTGTTGGCTCTAAGGAAACAATAAATGCATATTAGATTATGCATAACTGACAAAATACAAATTGTGAATTGGAAACTTTTTCTTCAAGTTCAATTTTAGTTTGTCATTCAACCATATCCATTGCCAAGTGAAACAACATTCCTCCGAACCAAGATACATATAACTCATACACACAAAACATAGACTATTACTACAAATAATTTAATACGGTGCATTTACAACACAAGTTAAAAACTAAACAGTCTAACACTATTGGCACTTCATATGTGATGAGACCTGTGTGATGGCAGGGAGTTCGACAGTCTTGCATCCTGGCGGAAGAATCAGATTTATATCACCTGCATGTGACATGAAATTTGTTAACTTAGCAAATTTCTGAATTTGCTGTTTCCCATTCTAACCCTAATGCTATGATACCTCCCGCCTGATGGCAGGGGGTCAAGGAGATTGTTGGACGGATGGGAGGGGTCATGAAATAACACCAAGGCCCCTGTGTACACAACAGACTGCATAAATATCTCTGATGGGTGGGAGAGAGACCCCGATAATCCTCCTCACAATCCTTTGTAGAGACTTGCAGTCAGGTGCCTTTCAATTCCTGTGACATTGCTGTGCTTTCTTGACCAAAGAGGTGATTTTTAAAGAAATGAATTTATTAAGTATGCATATTTTGGTAGCTATTGTTGCCTAGACTGGTAATTGATGAAAACTGCACTAACAGGGTTTCTGAGACAGCCGGAGCAGCGAGCAGAGAACATGCTGCTGGCGGTGAGAGATAACTCATGGTAGCTGCTGACTAATGTTTACATTCTCGACTTGAATTGAAGTCTAGCGACAACAGCTCACCAACTGTAATCAAAATTCATGAAGGAAAGCCAGAACGACACATTAACTACTACAAGCTGATAATGTACGAGTTTACTCAGTTAGCCAGTGATGCAAATGCTTGCTTGAAAATGTTATTTTATAGTTACAACTATAGGAATAAAAACATCAGGACTTGCTTTGATTGATAACCCAAGATTCAGATTGCCTGAACTACAGTGAAGTAAATCAGGGGGGCAAATATTTAATAAATTCTCTACAACGGTTGAAAAATGGTGCCAATGTACCGGAAACAGAAACTAACAAGTTCTGCATTATTCTCACAATAATTGTCCAGAATATTAACTTGTAGAGAGGCTCAATTCCTGTCTATAATAGTGTTTCGTGCACCTGCTATACTGCAAGATGCAGTATGTTTTCACCTTGTATGACATTGCAGATATACTCCCTATTTTAATGGCTCGCTAAAGAAATCTCTATCTATCTGAGCAAAAAGATTAACTAAAGTTAAGGTGCATACAAACGGTTTGCTCTGTGATAAAGGCCTCTAACCACATCCTGTTTTTCAGCTGTAGAGTATTTCACGAAGTTAAATTTGTTTCTCAGTTTAAGGATGAATCAATAGTGAGGTGCATTTCAGAGATGAGTCAATTCAGTTTTCCAATAGAAAGGTGCAGTATTTAAAACTAACATCTGGATGAACTCTGATGAAAGAAAAAAAAATGAGGAAATTCATTTACTTACTGCAGAAAACACAATCTAAAACTTATCTAACAATAATTATAAAAGGGGTGGATTACTGATTCACCAGAAAGTCTGCAGATTCTGGAAATTCAAAGCGCTGGAGGAACTCGGCACGTCAGGCAGCATCTATGGAAACGAATAAACAATTGGCATCTTGGGCCCTTCATCAGGACTGGAGAGGAAGAGGAGAAATCAGATAAGGTGGGGGAGGTGACCAAGAAGTACAAGATGGTAGGTGATGGGGGGGCGGGGTGAAGGGGGTGAAGTAAGGAGCTGGGAAATCGAATGGTGATAAAGAGCTGGAGAAAGGGGAATTTGGTAAGAGAGGACAGAAGACCATAAAAGAAACAGAACGGGCAACAGCACCAGAGGGAGGTGATGGACGGGTAAGCAGATAATGTGAGAGGGAAGTGAGCATGAGGGAATGGTGAAGGGGGAGGGGCAATCATCCAAATTTCGAGATATCGATGATCATGCCATCAGTTTGGAGGCTACCCAGGCGGAATACAAGGTATTGCTCCTCCAACCTGAGTGTGGCAGTAGAAGAGGATATGGACTGACATGTCAGAATGGGAACGGGAAGTAAAACTGAAATGGGTGGCTACCAGGAGATACCGCTTTCTGTGATGGATGGAGCTAAGGTGTTCGGCAAAGTGATCTCCTGATCTAGGTTGAATCTCACCAACATACAGGAGGCCACACCAGTTATTGATGCCCATCTTTCTAATGCAAAACTTAAGCTATTCAGGCTAAAGTTTTAAAATCAAAGTAGTATTAAAAAAACTGCAATCAAGGGGAGATCTGGTAATTACGTAGGCTTGTTCCCCTGAGAGTGGGTGAGACTAGAACTCAAGACCATAATTAAGGGTTAAAGGTGAAATATTTAAGGGGGAATCTCTTCACTCAGAGGGTGGTGTAAGTGTGGAACAAGCTTCCAGCAGAAGTGGTGGATGAGGGTTCAACTGCAGCATTTAAGAGATATTTGAATGGATGGTTGGGGCACTGAGGGCTATGATCTAGGTGTGGTTAGATGATGGGTTGATGGGCCCGTTTCTGTGGTGTAGTAGTCTAAAACAAAAACAGATGAAGCACCATGTTATATTTCGTATCAATAATTACACTGAAATTTTACATCAATATAACTTTGGCAGTTGATGAGAGGAAATTGCACTTTTTCCACTGTTGAAGCAATGATATTTTCTAAGATGGCCGATTATCACTCCGGAGCTGATTATCTGTTATTTGTGAAGTGGGGTGCCGTGCGCAATCATAATTGATCGAAAACGGACATGGGAGCACGGAGGAACATCGGGAAATCTCCAGGAAGACCTTCTTCATTGCTGCTGCTGCTGTGAGGTCGGGGTCTCTGCTGGGAAGAACAGGCCCCCAGTCCTCGGGGTCGCGTTGCCGATGGCCGTTGGCGGGGCCATCTTAATACTCTCGGCAGAGGATGGTGCTCGGAGAAGATCTGCTGGAGGGGATGGTCGTCGGCTCGGAGGTTTGACGGACTCCGAGTCCGCTGCGATCAGGTCGTTTTCATTGTGTGCTGCGTCTGTGAGGCTGAGTCGGGCAGCGCCTTGGAAGTCCATAGCGGGGGTATTCCCTTTTGCCGCCGGCGTGGGATGGCGAGTCTGTCGGGACCCTGGGGACTTGTGGGAACTGTGTGATGATTTCTTTTGAACTTATACTACTTTAACATCTTTGGACTATTTTTACTGTGCCCATGGTCTGGTTTTTTTTTAATCAATTATGCTATTGTTTGCCCTGTTGTAACTACATGTTGTAACTATGTGGTTTTGTGCAGGACTTGTAGCTTTAGTTTTTGGTCTTGTTTGTCTGGGGATTTGGAGCTCCTTTCCAGGGAACGCGCTAAGATGGTAGTGCGATATTAATACGCAGCAGTCTTTCAGGACTCTGGATTAGGGATTGCCAAACGTTACGTGGATTTTCTGGTGTAGTCTGTTTTGTCATATGCTTTTGTGATATCATTCTGGAGGAACGTGGTCTCATTTTTTTTAAAACAGCATTGCATTTGTGGTTTCTAAATGACAATAAACTGTATCTGAATCTGATCTAATGCCTGGACTCACAGGGAGTTGGCAGAAGAGAGGGTGGGGCAGTGGCAGATTGTGGTTACAGATCCAGAGATGAGTAGGTAAGATCAGATCAAGGCAGGGGCCAGCAGGGTGGAGTGGGATGAGGGAACTGGAGGCGGTAGGTACTGGACTTAGGAAACACACTGTGGTTTGAAGACATAAGCATCACTGGAGTGTCCACTAGTACAATTTCCCAAGACAATTTGATCTGATTTGCCTGCAGTTCTCTCGAACATTAATTCTGAAATGAATGGTGACATCCTCTGCCAGCACAGGCCAGAGAGAAGCACGACCGGGTCCAGCAGACCCGGACTTCATCTGTTCCTCTCTTCAAGCAGCCACTTGACCTGCTGAGTCATTCCAGCACTTCCAGAGTTCCAGAATCTGCAGATCTTATTTTTGCCGTTTCTGTCTGAATGATCACTTAATTTCAATCACAGCACTTTCTAGAAGAAAATATTCTTAGTTCTAAGTGACCTAACGAAATTACATGCTTACAGGAAAATAGGAATTGCAGTGCCATGCTGCAAATGAACTCTACAACTCCCTCCCCTGGCTGCAAGGTGTTACTGCACTGGCTCAATTTATATTTATGCAATGCCTCCGGAAAGTAAGAGGAAGATGTTCAACATGCGTTCTGTGTAAAACATAAAACAGTGCAGCCCAGGAACAGACCACTGGGCCCGTTTGACTTAATTACATCAAATCAAATGCCCAAGTAAACTAACCCCTTACATTCCTTGCACATACATTTGCCTAAGAGCCTCTTGAATGCCTTCCATATTTGCCTCTATCACCACCCCAGCAGTGCATTCCTCTTAAAAAAAACAAACTTGCCCCACACATCTCTTTTGAATTTACTTCCCCTGCGCCCCTCCACCTTTCATGCGTGTCTTTCGAAACCATTATCAAATTCCAAAAGAATTCAAAAGCATGGAGATACCAAATTTCAATAGACAATAGGCGCAGGAGTAGGCCATTCGGCCCTTCGAGCCAGCACTGCCATTCACCGTGATCATGGCTGATCATCCATAATCAGTACCCCGTTCTAAATGTCCTTTAGATCAGGTCCTACGTCCATCGTAAAGCCTAAGAAAGGTGTACACTGGGAAATAGGAGGAGAGGATAGCTACACAAGAGATTCAGCAGATGCTGGAAACCCACAGTAACAAACTAAATGCTGGAGAAACTCAGTAGTTCGCGCAGCATCCATGGAGGGGAAAATACAGTCAACAATTCGGGCTGAAACCCTTCATCAGGATTGCTGAAAATAAATACTGTAGAGTCTCAGCTCAAAACCGAATCTTTACTGTTTTCCAGAAACGTTGAGTTCTTCCAACATGTTTTGTGTGTAATTATTCAGGTCTGTGTATTGTAAAACACGGGAAGCATCTTCCAGACTGCCCTTTGTCACTATTCACAAATCCTCCTGCTTTTCAGTTGATTACTGTCCCATTATGATGTAAAAATTCAGCAACATGCGCACAATGCGATAATCACAGCACACACACATTGTCCGGGGCTCCACCTGAACAGCCTGAGCCATGAAAGTATTGTCTCCATGTGTCAGTAATCTGCTCGATTGTATTGTGTGGCAGCATGGCACTCGCTGTGTTTGCGCGCACGTCCACTGCACACCAGTTGGGAGACATTTTGCCAGCAGAAAGCCATCATTGTCCACAAAGTGCTCTTTAATTTGATTGGCAGCTCGGTTTTATAACTGCAACAAGATAATTCCCCAGACTGAAGCCAAAAGGACTGCTGGCAAGGTACTGGACCCGTCCCTTCACAACCCACTATTCACGGGCAAACAGCGACGAGCAGTTCCTTCCAGTACAGTGCAGTATTGTTATATGATAGATAGATACAGGGTGAACAGGACCGGAGAGAGCACGGTCAGCAGCTACTCACAAAGTGATGCCTGAGTTGTCAATAGTGTTCTGAACCCAAGGAAAGAAAGCAATTCTAGAAATACAGAAAATGTTTTTACATATTCTTTAAAGTATCACACTGTAATGCTGCTGCAAAACACTGTTCCCTCTCAGCTACACGGGAGCTCGCCTGCACAGGACCTGAGATGCTCCTGAGCGCATAGCCTTGGTTGGCACACAGCTGGAAATGGACGCAGTTAGAAAAAGTATAAGGAACGTGAAAGATCTTTCTTTGTTGTACCATATGTCATTATAACCTTCAATTTGGAAGGAGTAGCGGACTGCACAACCCCATCTACTTCGGTGGTGCTCAGGTGGAACAGGTCAAAAGCTTTAAGTTTCTCGGGGTAAATATCACAAATGACCTGACTTGGTTTAGCCGAGCACCTTTACTTCCTGAGAAAGCTGAAGAAATTTGGCCTGTCCCCTAAAACCCTCACTAATTTTTATAGATGCACCGTAGAAAGCATTCTTCTAGGGTGCATCACAAACTGGTATGGAAGTTGTCCTGTCCAAGACCGGAAGAAGCTGCAGAAGATCGCGAACACAGCCCAGCACATCACACAAACCAATCTTCCATCCTTGGACTCACTTTACACTGCACACTGTTGGAGCAGTGCTGCCAGGATAATCTAGGACACGACCCACCCAGCCAACACACTTCTTGACTCTCTTCCCTCTGGAAGAAGGTTCAGGAGCTTCATACGACCAGATTTGGGAACAGCTTCTTTCCAACTGTGATAAGACTGCTGAATCCTGACCCGGATCTGGGCCATACCTTCCAAATATCCGGACCTGACTTGCACTACCTTACTTTCCCTTTTCTGTTTTCTAATTATGATTTATAATTTAAATTTTTATTATATTTACTTCGATTTGTACTTCAGGGAGCGCAAAGCGCAGAATCAAATATCGCTGTGATGATTGTTCTAGTATCAATTGTTTGGTGACAATAAAGTAATTAATAAAATCAAAATTATGGGATTTTTCAATTTTCATTCTAAATATTCATGGTATGTTTATTACAATGAAAAATTAAAGTGCCGTACAGTTTCCAACCCAAGTAAAAATTTCTTGCTCAGAACAATGGTTGGTCAGCGCAGATGTGAAAAAATATTAGGGAACGTTACTGCAAAGCAACAAATTTTAGACCACAAGACGTAAGAGCAGAATTTAACAACATATGCCAGTGATAATAACCCTGATTCTGAATGAAAGCCACATTTTCTTGTGGAGAATGAAACAATGAAAAATCTCTTCAAATTGACTTAATTTCAAATAAGCCAGATTTCTTGATCATTGCTCTGGCCACTTTTGAAGTTATTGGTATTAGATTCCTTGACCCTCTCCAAAAGTTCAATAACAGCCACATCACCAGGTTCAGGAACCGTTATCACCCTACAATCATTAGGCAGGCTCCTGAACCAATGTGGATGACCTCACTCACCTCAACACAGAATTGATTCCACAACCTACAGACACATCTTCAAGGACTCTACAACCTCATGTTCTCACTGTTATTTATTAATTATCATTTTAAATTGTATTTGCACAGCGTGTTTTCTGGTGAGCTGCTGTCAGCAGCCTATGTTCCAGTAGAGGTGATGGGCTTAAAAAAAGCTGTTTGCCTTGCTCCACTGGTTGGCTCATGCCTGATTCGTTATATGGTCTGCAAGCATTGCCCTGGAATGTAGAGTGGCAGGTTTAAAGTATGGCTTCACTTGTGCAGCTGATTTTGTCTGATCATTAACAAGCTGCAATTTGTTATTCTGCCATCACTGGGGCATGTTTTGGGATGTTGAAAGGTGATTAGGGAATAATTAACAAGAACTATGTTCACAAATGCATAGAGTTACCGTACACTGCACAAAAAGAGGCCCTTCAGCCCAACTCCTCCATGCTGACCAAGATGTCCATATTTGTTAATCCCATCTGCCTACATTTGGGTCATATCCCACTAAACTGCAAAATGGCACTGACAACATATGGCAACGTTTTGTGGGTTGCTAATAAATCTACGAACTATTCCACTAAATATACTGTACCATATTCTGGACTATGATCCCTGCATTCGGCAATTTATAATTTCCCTTTGGGGGTTGTGCTCTTGACCGGTCTGAATCATCTGGCATTTTTGTGGTATCCAGAAGGATTCGGCGAACTGTGGCAGCCATTCCTGAAGAGGACTTTGTGCTGGACTGAAGAGATGGAGAATGAACTGAAGTTTAGCAGATCTAAGTGCCACCAGATTAAAAGTGATTAAGACATGGAGGCCAAGGGCAGGGTATGAGCCAGTTTTCAGCTCACTGCTCTGTGTCAGCTAGGATCCCCCCACCGAAGCCCGTCCCACCCGCCTCCTGCTCGTCTTACTGCTACCATCAGGCCGCCAGGCTCCTGCACCAGCTTTACGCGCCTCAGCATTTCGGGCTGCTGCGCCGTCTGCTCTTGCTTCAGTGCTGAACTGCATCCATGGGTGTGAAGAACACTTTCATGCTCTGCAAATCCACCCTGTGGTTCGTGCCCACTATTCACCATCTATAAATTCACCAATGACACCACTGTTCAGGAAAACTCAGACCGTAATGAAGAGGCATACAGACCCGAGATAGGCTGAGTTGATCAGTCGTGTTACATCAACAATTTTGCACTCAATATCAGCAGAAAGGGCAATTTGGGAGACCACAAACCAAACCTCACTGAGGGGTCAACGATAGAAAGGGTGAGTGGCTTCAAGTCCCTGGGCGTCAACATCGCAGAGGATCTATCACAGGCCCAACACTGTGATACAATCATGAAGAAAGCAAGTCAGTGGCTATATTTAGTATGTCACCAAAGACTCGAGCAAATTTCTCCGCGTGTACTGAGAAGAGCACTCTTACTGGTTGTATCATGGAGGTTCTAACGCACAGGATCGGGAAATGCTGCAGAGGGTTATAGACTAAAACTAGCACCATCATGGGCACAATGCTGCCCGCCACTGAGGGCAACTTCAAGAGGCAATGCCTCCAGGTGGCAGCATCTATCATCAAGGATGCTCATCACATGGAGCATGCCCTCTTCTCGTTACCACCATCAGGGAAGAGGTTCAGAAGTCTGAAGACCTGCAATCAATACTTTAGGAAAAGTTTCTTGCTCTCTGCCTTCATATTTCTGAACAGCCCATCAACACTATCTGAATCCCTCATACGGGAAAGCATATTAAAGAATTGAGAACATAGAACATAGACGAGTACAGGATGGGAAAAGGCCCTTTGGCCTACGATGTCTGTGTCAAACAATGCCAAATTGAACTACATCCTTTCTGCCTCATGATCCCCATCTCTCCATTCAGAGCATTTTCCTGTTCTCATCTAAAATGGATCTGCATCCACCACTCCTCCCAGCAGCCCATTCCAGGTACCTACCACTCTCCACGTAAAAAAAAAATATTTGCCCTCACATCACCCTTAAATTTACCCACCTCCCAACAGACTAAATGGGCCAAATGGCCTAATTCTACTCCTAGGTCTTATGGTCCTCTGGCTCATGATTAATTCCCCAAACAAAACAATCATGTTTGCAAGACATGACGTGCCCCACAGAAACCCAAGCTAACTGTCCCTAATGAGGCCCAGGCTTTCCAAAGACATGCAAATCCTGTCCCTATGAATCTTCTCCAATACCTTTCCTATCAATGACACAAGGCTCACAGGCCTACAAATTCCCTGATCATCCTTATTTTTCCTTCTTGATCAAAGGAACAGTGTCATGTTACTCACAGAAAATTCTGATCCAAATGTGAATAAAAATCAACAATTAGTACCTCAGTTTCAGGCTGCTCCACTTCAACTTCAATGCTGATTTTTTCTTTTGGAAGCTGTTCCCTTTGGTGGCAATCAAGTTTGATGAAGTTCCTGCACATTTGATGGGCAGTGTAATTGCAATCTGTTTAGACAGAGAAAAAGAGTCAAAATTAAACAAAATTCTGCTGGAAAATCCTGTATATAATTTAAGACAACAAGAACACATTAATTCTGGTGGACTAAGAAAGTGCACACTTTGAAACATCTAAGGAGCGTAGGAAATACTGGATTAACAGAAAATCAAGTTTAACCGAAATCCACCTTCCTGCAATCACTGGCCAAATCCTCGATTTATTCTTCAGGCCAGAACAAAATGAACCCACATGCACTACCTCACTTATTTTTTGATCTTTGTACAGTACTTATTTTTTATGGTTCAGTGCTTCTTATTATAATTTATAGTTTATAATTATTATGTATTGCACTGTACTGCTAGTGCAACACAACAAATTTCATATATGCTAGTGTTAATAAGCCTGACTCCGAAATGGCTCAACACAGCAATCAAGAAAGCAACATCCATTGAAGGCCTCGACATCCCAGGATAAGTTCTCTTCTCACTTCTACCATTGGGTAATCATAGTAACTTTGATAATAAAGTTACTTTGAATTTTGAACTGTGTTGAGTTGTGACAGGATTAATTTGACAGGAAAAACAACAGCAAGGCGGTTCAGAAGAAGGGGATGAGCAGACTATTTTCTAAGGAAGCCGAGATCCTTCGATGTGTGTATCAGGATTTTGGAGATCTTTTGCCAGTCTGCTGTAGCGAGTGCGGTCTTCTTTGCGGCTTTGTGTTGGGGGAGCAGCATCGGTGCTCGTGTTAGAAAAAGACTAAATAAACTCAGAGGCTAGATCTGTCCTTGGCTATAACCAAGGACACTAGGAGGTCACTAAACAAAGTGTTATCCATGATAGACAATCAGGCACATCCTCTCCATGACCGACTGAATAAGCAGTGGAGCTCCCTTTCAAACAGACTCATTCAACTCCGCAGTCACAAGGATCATTACAGAAAATCTTTCCTACCAGGTTCAATAAGCATATACAACAGTTCATCTGTGTGACAGGAGAACACACTTAAAAACAATAGTCTCTGCTTTATTATTTTGTATATTATTATTGCACATTGGTACACTATTGGCGTGTATATTATTCCCCTGTACTTCGTTATTAGTTCAGTCTGCACACTGCTAAGTGTGTTTTTAAATGTTGCTGCTGTATGAAAGCAACAACTTATTGATCCTGTATGATCATATTCAGGATCAATAAGTACTTATTATTATTTGCAGAGGTTTCAACAGTTACAGGTTTGAATAAACTGAATCAAAACTATCTACAAATTTTTATCACCCAGGTTGCTCTGAAAGGTAAAGGCAAAATTCCATAAAAGCCAAAATTTCCACTGCACAAATTTCAGTCTTCAAGGGTTCAAACTCCACCAGCAAATCCTTTGCATCAATCCCCTTAAAAAAAATGACATGACTGGCACATAAGTGCAATTATTTTGTCGCGCTCGTCATACTAATTTATTTATTTTCACCATATGGACTGTTTACGTTGTGAGCTTCACGTGAGCAAGGAGTTTCATCGCACCTTAGTGTCTATGACAATAAACTCATTTGAATCTGAATATCGGGATGTCGCGGAAGTGTAGCAGCCAGCATAACGATATTACAGTGCATCAATCAGGGTTCAACTCTGTCACTTTCTGCAGGAAGTTTGTACGTTTCCCCTGTGACCGTGTGGCTTTCCTCCGGGTGCTCTGGTTTCCAAAGACCTACCAGTTAGTCGGTTACTTGGTCAGATTGGTGCAATTGGGCAGCACAGGCAACTTAGGGCAGAAGGGCTCATTATGAGTTCTATGTCTGAATAAAAGATAACAAATGACACTGATCTGAAACAACAGCACCTCTAAACCATTTCCAGATAAAGTCTAGTTAAGGATCTGGGGTTAACCATAGCAGCAATTAAATAAAATGGGTTATGGACCCAGTGAATAAAGTTACATTTAGGAAATGTCTTATTAGATAAACTAATGGCCCAGGTTATACCTGACTCCGTTTGCACTTCAGATATTTTACCTGTACAATTATCATCTTTTGCAGCCATAAAACCTTAATACCATGGCTATCCAGAGAATCAGAGGTCCCTGAGCAGTGACCATGCTTCAGGCAATGGAGCCCAACTGATTCTGAGCTAACCTGATGGAACTTTTGGCAACTTATACTGTTTCAATTGTTGCTAAAGTATTTTGATAATCAGAGACATTTAGCTGGAATAGAGTTAAATATTTTTAAGATATATATTTAGCTAAAATGCACTTAACTGATGTAGATTAATTTCAAATAAACTTAATTGAAACAAACAATTATTTATCTTTGATTGGTTCCTGAAGGTTGTTATAGTCTGGGGTGGTAGTGGAGATATGATCCCAATGGTGTGCTTCTCAAATAACCTCTGACAACACTCCTGGTCTTCACACATAGCTTAACCTGGAAGAGCATTTCTACTGACAGGAGAAGGGGCAAAGGTGGATTACAAGTGGCAACTCCTGCGACTTCGCTGCTGCAAAATTGCATTGCTACCACTCCTTTGGATTCATCAGTTGCATGGAGGGGGGGAGCTTGATACATGGACAACAGCTTGCTCTCCATTTTGTACTGCCCAGGCTTGCATATCACGTAGACAGCTGGGACACAACATCCATGGTCAATCCTGTCCAATGGAGGGCTTCATGTCTTCGATCACCTCTTCCCTCCAGTTCCACAGTTAGTGGCCTGGGCTATGCTCTATACACAAGCTGACCTAACACTGAGAGACCAGCTCCCTTGTGCTCCACCCCAGTGCAGCTGAACAAGAGGTTGGATGTATGAGCACATAATCCCCGGAGGGTTGCGCACTCCTGTGCTCCAATATGCAGTTGTGGAAACCGGGAAATGCAGTGATTCACCTTGCCGGTGATACCACTCGGAAGTTGAGGACAACTTGCTCCTACTCAAGTCTGTGAGTCCATAAGTGACTGCTGGGCCACAGATTTGGCAGGCGGGTACGCAGTTTGTGACGAGGTGCAATTACTCTGTCACTTACACTGGCTGCTGTGTACTCCAAGTAATTCCCAGTGCAATCTGAATTGCCTTGCCCACTTTGAGCAGTCGTGGGCCAGACCCCCAGGAGTTAATCACGGTGTTGCTGTTACCACACAAGTTTTGAGAATAACCTTAAATGCCTTCCTCTGTCAAAAATCTTTTCCCTTGGCAGATTTCGGAACAGTGCACTTATTATGCGAGTCTGGAGTCAAAGCTTGCCCACCAAGGCCACTTTGTTGGCTATATTAGATTAAGAGAGGAGACCAAGATCAGTCACCTATCCTGCCACTGGATTTGGAGAAATCTGGGTAGACCGCATTAGATGCTTTTTTCATTGACAGTAGGTGAGATTCAAACAAGAGGACATGAGTTGAGAGTTAGGGGACAAAGGTTCGGGTTAACTCTAGGGGGAATTTCTTTACTAGGAGAGTTGTAGCTGTGTGGAACGAGCTTCCAGTAGAAGTGGTAGGGGCAGGTTCGATATTGTCATTTGAAGTAAAATTGGATAGGTATATGGACAGGAAAGGAATAGAGGGTTATGGGCTGAGTGCAAGTTGGTGAGATGAGGTGAGAGTAAGCATTCAGCACAGACTAGAAGGGCTGAGTGGCCTGTTTCCATGCTGTAATTGTTAACATGGTTATAGATACTGCTCCAGTGCTTTGAGGTGTCCTTCAAAAGGTAGTATATCTTATATTTCAGCCAAAGGTCATTGTGCAGACCTTTTAATCTACTCCAAGATTAATCCAACTTTTCCTTCCTACACAACACTTTGTTTTTCTATCATCCACGTATCAGAGTCTCTTAAATGTCCCCAACGTATCTGCCTCTACCACCACCTCTGACAGGCAATGTTCCCTTTAATTTCTAAAGACCAGAGTGCGCAAAAGTCTAGTCCTGTGCAATTTTTTTGCCTAGTGACATGTGCACACTGAATTTTTAAGTGGGAGCAAACCTGAAGCTGTTCCACGGATAGTAAGCTACCAAGTCCAGTTTGTTGTAGCAGTTTCTATTGTTTCATTAAACCACTCCATTTTAAATGAACTAGCACTTTCTTAACATTTCACATCCTTTGCTTCTTTGGAATTTGACATAAACAGTATAAATAAGCCCATTCTAAAATTTGCAGACAGATGATTGCAAACTTCACATTGTCAACACCGTCTGCATCAGAAACCAGATGAGGAAATATGATCGTGTACGATCGTGAAATATACTTAATGTGCCAATTATGTAGAGGGTGACAACCTTCCGTGCGTAGTTTAAATTCCTTTGTGCACTAGTAGAAAAGGTGTGAGCCCGTGCACACACGCACAGCTTAATAAACATGGCTGGGAATTCCACATACCCACCACTCTGTGTAAAAAAGCATTTACCCTGACATCCCTATACTTGTGATGTAATGTCATCAGAGAAAGGTGGCCATGGAGGTAAACAAGGTTAAATTATTGTTCAGAATAAACACACATTAATTATTTCACTACATCATTAAAGACTCCCATCTACCAAGACTTGCCCCCTTCTCAATACTACCATTAAGGAGGCAGCACAGGAACATGAAGACACAGCTTCTTCCCCACAGCCATCAGATTTCTGAAACAACAATGAACCCATGGACACAACCTCACTATTTTTTGCTCTTTTTGCACCAATTTTCTTTATACTGTATAGAGTACTTATTGTAATTTATAGATTTTATTATGTATTGCAATGTACTGCTGCTGCAAAACAACAAAATTTATAATATATGCTGGTAAAAAAACCGGATTGTGATTCCGATTCTCAGCGGGTCCAGGCGATGTGGCACATTCAAACCACCAGAGGGTGCAACTGAGCAGCAAAATACAGTAGAGAATATGGGAGAATTCTTCAGTTATGCTTCTCACCACAGAATGTAGACTGAATTTCCCCCTATACGTATGTAACAAAAGGGAAAGGTCAGCTTAAGCAAGAACTAAAACTCTCACCTTCCATCTGATGGACTAATTACATACTTTCATTCATTTTCACAATAGAGGTGACATGGGTCTTGGAGATTATAAGAGTCAAAGTGTGACCTTTTTATTTTATTAGCTTCATAAATTTTGCTCTTTGACATTTTAATTAAGTCTGATTCAAATAAATCTGAAGGGTGCTACTTAGCTTTTCATATTAGAGAAATACAGAGGCGACTTTATATTGCGTGCGCGCCCTTAACTCCTGGCGGAGTCGTTGGGGCGCCGTCATGACAAGCTTTTTGCACTGATCTTTTTGGTGATTGTTCATCGTACGGTGTGTCTTGGGCCTCTGAAACCTGGCAGAGCCCATCCCTCTTCAGGTTTTTGGAGCCGGCTGGATTCAAACTCAGGAGCCTACGCACCAAAGTCTGGCGCTGATGCCACTATGCCACCAGCCGTAATTTATATTATCTAATTCATATTAGATACCTAATAAGGCAGCCACTGAGTGTACATTTGTGGTTTGCTGCTGCTGTAACACATCCACTTGAAGGTTTGAAGTGTTGTGCTCTTCTGCACATCACTGTTGTAATGTGTGTTCATTTGATTTACTGTCATCTTCCTGTCAGATTGAACCAATCAGTCCATTCTTCTCTGACCTCTCTCATTAACAAGGGCTTCTTGCCAACAGAACTGCCGCTGACTGTATTTTTTTTTTGCTTTTTGAGCCATTCTCTAAACTTTAGAGCAGGTGTTCCCAACCTGGGGTCCACAGACCCCTTGATTAACAGTAGGGATCCATGACATACCGAAGGTTGGGAACTCACGTTGTGCGTGAAAATCCCAGGAGATCAGCAGTTTCTGAGATACTTAAACAACCCTGTCTGGCACCAACAATCAGTCCATGATCAAAGTCACTTAGATCACATTTCTGCCCTATTCTGATGCTTGGTCTGAACAACAACTGAACTGCTTGACCATGCCTTTATGTAGCAGACACATGATTGGCTGATTAGATATCTGCAATAAAAAGTGATGTACCTAATAAAATGGCCACTGAGTGTGAAATCAAAACCAAAGTTTTGAGAGCAGGAAACCAAGTTTTACTGTTTTTTTTAAAAAAAGGAACAAAACAATGAATTTACATAACACTCAAAATGCACTTGGAATATTCCAAGATGTTAACAGCCAACAAATTATTCTTTCTGAAAGATGAGAGGTCACTTATTATTTGGACAAATGTATTTTAAAACTATTTCTACAAGTTTCTAGTTTTAATATGAATGTCAAACGATGAGCTAATTGCCATTTGCAAAATGACAAACTTGGTTCATGAAATTCATCTTGCTTATAGCTGCCACTATTCTGCTCTCTTACAATACTGTCAGAATCATTGCTAATTCCAATTGTAAAGATAAAGAGATCCAGTGTCTTGAACTTAAAAGCCAGTGTGTGATGGAGATGAAATGAAATGCTGGACTATTGTGAAAAACTTGGAAATTTTCTCCCACTCCCCCCCCCCCCTTCCTTCCTAGTTTCCTTTTGATAAGGGCTCTTTTTTTCTCTCATAAATATGAAGCATAAATCACTTCAGTTTAGGAACAGGTCCAAATTTGTCAGATTAAAAATCAAACAACTTTAAACAGAGGTGATTCAGCTGTTACAGATCATCACAAAAAGGTTTTAAATCATTCAGGTCAGTCCAATTTGCACATCTTGACTGTAGTTTTAACCCTTTGAAAGCAGGCACACTTATTGCTTCGATACACTATGTTCAAAGTTCAAAAGTTGGAAGTAAATTTATTACCAAAGTATATGTATGTCACCATATACAACTCGGAGATTCATTTTCTTGCGGGCATTCACAGTAAGAACAGGGAACACAACAGGATCAATGAAAGACCACACACACAACAGGACGGATAAACAACCAATGCACAGAAGATAACAAACTGCAAATAGAAAAAGAAAAAAATGAATAATAAGTAAATAAGTAATGAATATCAAGATCACGAGACGAAGTGTCCTTGAAAGTGAGTCCATAGGCTGTGGGAACGATTCAGTGAAGGGGCGAGTGAAGTTATCCTCTTTTGTTGATGGTTGAGAGGTAAGGGAATTTAAAGAGACATCTGATCAGCTAACATGCCACCATACATTTTATCAAAGTTTAAGCAATCAGCTATATCGCCAAATACACATTCTTATAAAAAAAACACATTTCAGTTTGAGTGTGTTAGTTTTTATGCATCATAATTTGAAGTACTTGGAAATTACCCTCGCTCAGTGAAGAGGGGCCTGGGAAATTTCTCATGCTCAATAGCACATAATCCATTTTGGGGTTTTTTTATCCCCTGACATTTGGGATTATCCTTGGTTAAGTTTAGCTGTAGAACAATGCACAGAGCTGCAAACGACACACATAACCAGACATTAACCCACTTAAAATGTTTTAAAATTTGTTATTTGATTGAAGATGAGGATCAGTTATTTGTTTGCAGGCAATCAGTTCTGTTGTAATTGAGAACTCAAGTTTTGAGAAGCAGCTGAAAGGAAATTGGAAGATTAAAATTGTGACCAACTGCATAATCAAGATTTTTCGTGCTTAGCCAAAAAACCATAACTCAGCACAGACTTACCACAGCATTGTACTGAGCTATGAAGGAAGGGGAGGAATCATGCTGAGCTCATATTTTACTTTCATTTTCTTCAAAGGAGACCACTGGTATGATCATGATTCAGAAACAGAGTGCAGTAAACAACGAAAATATTGTTTTCCTCTGCTATTCTCAAAATTGAACAAACTTTAGTAAACCAATGCAGAATGATTCTCAAATCTGATTGATATTGGGTCTTAGATTTCTACGAGTATAACAAGCAGCCCATGGACGTCAGGGTGATCAACCACATTACACATGGAACATAGAATGTTACAGCACAGTACAGGCCCTTCAGCGCACAACGCTGCACTGACCTTTTAACATATTATGATCAATGGAAAACTTCCCTCCCACACATCCCTCCACTTTGTGCTTAACATTCATGTGCTCATCTTAAATGTCTCTTAAACGTGCTTAAAAGCAGCACTCTTAAACGTCCCTAATGTACTTCCCCGGCAGCACATTCCACACACCTACCACTCTGTAAAAAGCCAACCTCTGACATCCCCCTACACTTTCTCCCAATCACCTTGAAGTCACGCTCCCTTGTATTACCAGGAAAAAGTTTCTAGCCGCCCACTCGATCTATGCTTTTTATTATTTTGTACACCTCTGTCAAGTCACCCCTCATCCTCCTACAATCCAAAGAGAAAAGCCCTAACTCATTCAGCCTATCCTCATAAAATGTGCCCTCTAATCCAGGCACCATCCCGGTCTATCTCCTCTGTAGCTTCTCTAAAGCTTGCACATCCTTCCTATAATGAGGCAACCAGACCTGAACACAATACTGCAAACACGAGGAAATCTGAAGATGCTGGAAATTCAAGCAACACACACAAAATGCCAGTGGAACACATCAGGCCAGGCAGCATCTATAGGAAGAAGAAAAAAGCAAACTCAAGGAAGATATTCCAAGCGTGTTTCTATAAAGCAGCAACATTATCTCACGATTCTTGAGCCCAACCCGCCAACTAATGAAGGCCAACACATCATACGGCTTCTTAACCTCGCTATCAATTTGCGTGGATGAAATTATTTCTAATTCAATCTGCAGTCAGAGGAATACACCTTCAGCAGAAATTTTGCAGGTATAGGTATGGTACACCAAAAGGGCTTGCATTTGTTTCCTGAATGTGTCCTGGTCATTTATACCCAAAATTTTACCAACACTGCCTGGTCATCTTTATAAACATAACAGAATCTGCGGATGCTGGAAATCCAGAGTAACACATAAATAATGCTGGAGGGCAGGCAACATCTATGGTATAATGAGTCAATGTTTCGGGCTGAGACATTTTACCAGGAATCTTCCAGTCTGGATGTTGACATGCATTTTTCCCATCACACTGAATACCATTCCAGTCATACAACTAGCTATACCAGGCCGTGTTCTGGCCCTTACTGAAAACCAGAGGGGGAAATCACGCATTGTTCTATAAACTAATTTCATTATTAGTGGCCTTAATAGATCAAATTCCTCTTTGACCACATTCAAACGGCTCATTCTCCAAGTAACTAATATGGTGTTTTATAAAAGTATTTCCATTTGGTACCTCTGTGGCTATTCAATTTATAGTGCATCCGCCAAGCTTATTAAATTTAGTATTTAAAGTTTGATTTGTTCCAGAGCTCTATTTTCTCCAAAGCCAAAATTCTCTGATTCTGGAGTGCCTCGCTGTACTTCACATATATTTATTCCACTGGGATGCATTTAGATCTGAGCCAAAAATTCTGTTAATAAAACTTTTCCAGAATACATAAATCCTAGAGGGAAGCTTTTAACATTTGCTTCAAAATTTCCATTGTGTAATTCCTGAGTAGTTGTCCCAGTTAATCAATTTATACTTTAGTCCATCCAGAAACAGATTTACATTTTTGTTTAAATGTTCAGTACATGACAGTGGGCAGTATGGTTCCAACATGCAATGCAAAGTTATATTCATTCGTCCCATTCAGGCTGGTGGGGTTTGAGAACCCTGAAGCTGTTTGTGGGCTTAACATTGCACAAGAGTTCAGGTGGAACTCAATTGCTGTCCCCGAAATGTGCAGATGTAAAGCAAGGGAAGGAATGCAGTGGACAACAAGTTGTAACTGGAGTATAATAACAGATATGAGATAATGGGAATTTCCCACTTCAACAGCTAAAGAAGAAATACCATGATCTAACTGACATGAGACGGTTGACAGTGATCAAGTCAAGTCACTTTTATTGCCATTTCAACCATAACTGCTGGTACAGTACATAGTAAAAATGAGACAATGTTTTTCAGGACCATGGTGTTACAGGACACAGTACAAAAACTAGACTGAACTACGTAAAAAAAAAACAACACAGAGAAAGCTCCACTAGACTACAGACCTACACTGGACTGCATAAAGTGCACAAAAACAGTGCAGGCATTACAATAAATAATAAACAGGGCAATAGTGCAAGGTGTCAGTCCAGGCTGCGGGTATTGAGGAGTCTGATAGCTTGGCGGAAGAAAATGTTACATAGTCTGGCTGTGAGAGCACGAATGTCTCAAAGCCTTTTCCCAGAGGGCAGGAGGAAGAAGAGATTGTATGAGGGGTGCATGGGGTCCTTCATAAAGCTGTTCCTTTGCGGATGCAGCATTTAGTGTAAATGTCCGTGATGGCGGGAGGAGAGATCCCGATGATCTTCTCAGCTGACCTCACTATCCACTGCAGGGTCTTGCGATCAGAGATGGTGCAATTTCCGAACCAGGCAGTGATGCATCTGCTCAGGATGCTCTCAATACAACCCCTGTAGAAATGTTATGAGGATGTGGGGGTGGGAGATGGACTTTCCTCAGCCTTCACAGAAAGTAGAGACGCTGCTGGGCTTTCTTTGCTATGGAGCTGGTGTTAAAGGACCAGGTGAGATTCTCCATCAGGTGAACACCAAGAAATTTGGTGCTCTTTACAATCTCTACCGAGGAGCCTTCAATGTGCAGTGAGAAGTGGTCGTTCCATGCCCTCCTGAAGTCAACAACTATCTCTTTTGTTTTGTTCACATTAAGAGACAGGTTGTTGGCTCTGCACCAGTCCGTTAGCTGCTGCACCTCCTCTCTGTAAGCTGACTCGTCATCCTTACTGATGAGACACACCACGGTCGTGTCATCGGTAAGCTTGATGATGTGGTTCGAGCTGTGTGTTGCAGCACAGTTGTGGGTCAGCAGAGTGAACAGCAGTGGACTGAGCACACAGCCCTGGGGGGCCCCCGTGCTCAGTGTGATGGTGTTGGAGATGCTGCTCCCGATCCGGACTGAGGTCTCCCTCAGGAAGTCTGATGTGCAAACAGTGTGGAGAATATAATTCCAGAGAGTCACCCTCCCCTGTGACAAGGTATTCCTGGGTGTCTCAGTTTTAAACAACTGCCCCCTAATCTTGTAAATAGATCCCATCATTTGAAATTTGCCCATTAATGAAAACATGCTGATATCTACCTTCTCATTCTCTCAAGATCACTTCACATTCCAAGTTCTAAAGAACATGGTGCTAATATCTTTAACCAATGATAACAGGACAATTCTCTCATCCCAGAAATTCTGCCAATGAATCTCGATTTGACTGTCTTTAACGCCAATACTTTAAGCAAGAGGACCAAAACAAAGTGCATTATTCCAGGTGCAACTTCACCTGTACAACTGTAACAATACTTCCTTATTTCTAAACTCCAACCCACTTCCAATAATATGCCACTTGCTGCAGCTACAGACATGCACAAACACCCAGATCCTTCGCCCTGTGCTCATTTGCAGTCTTACTGCATTCAGATAACAATCTGTCTTTAGATCTCTCTTATTTAGACCAGAGTTCACTACATAAAACTCAAAACTCTACCCACTCACTCAACACATATCCTTTTGCCACATGCCTGCCCACTATTTTCGTGTCATTCATAAATGAAAATAATTCTTGGGACATTCCACTAGTTACATCCTTTCAGCCTGGAAAAGACCAGCTTATTCTGACTTACTCTTTTGTAATATTTCCAATCCATGTCAACACACGCCCTCAATTCAATGAGCTCTTATTTTGTGTGCCAGTCTTTTGCGCCACCTTGCTCAACGCCTTCTGAAATTCAAAGATTTTTGTTGAATCCCCTCCATTAACTCTGGACATTGCATCCTCAAAGAACTCCAGTATATTTGTCAAATATGATTTACCTACTATAAAAGGTCAAGTTTAATTGCCATTCAACCATTTGAATACAGCCAAATGAAACAGAACCAACAGCACACAGTACATACATTTACGGTAACATAAATACATCCAGTCACTCAGAAATAAGTCCCTGAGTGGCATGGCCTGTAGATTAATGGTGTTTAGATTGCTGTCCTGGTGCAGCTCGTCTTTGACCGAGCAAACACTGGAGAGCAGCACCGAAAGGAAGGGTCAGTCCCAAACCAGCAGGGGTTTCAGCATGCCCAGAGAGGTCTCTACTCCCTCCCACACTGCCTCTGGCATCTCCTCCCCGGGCCACTGTGACATGAGGGCCTGCTGTTGGTCTCACCTATGAACCAGTGGAACGGAGTTGCAGTAGTCTACATTATCAATGTGTTGATGTGATTTGGAAATATTTAACTTCTCTAAATGATGAACTATGTCACCTCTGATCATTCTCCACCTTCCCCCCTAGCCTATTTCCCTTCAGTTCATCACTTCCCAGCTCTGTACTTCATCCCTCCCCCCACTCCTTATTCCCCCCCCCCCTGACCATCCCATGTTATTTCACTCCTGATGAAGGGTTTCGGCCTGAAACGTCGTCACTACCTCCTCCCATAGATGCTGTCTGGCCTGCTGAGTTCTGCCAGCATTTTGTGTTTTTATTTATTTCCAGCATCTGCAGATTCACTCATGTCGCCTCTGATCATAACATCATGACAACAACAGGTGGTAAGCTGAAGGCCTACAGGTTTTTTATTTCCCCAGGGTTGGGGAATCAGGAACTAGAGGTCATCAATTTAGACTGAGAAGAGACAGATTTAATAGGAAGCTGAAGGGTAGTTCTTTTCACCTAGGGTGTGGTCCAAATGGGTCAATCTGATAGAGGAAATGGTTGAGGCAGGTCTATCAACAACAGTTACACAGTACATGGATAGGAAAAAGTTTTGAGGGATACGTGCCAAACATGGGCAAATGGGACCGACTATCTCTGATAGGAGCTTGGTTGCAATGGACCAGATGGGTTGAAGAGACCATTTCTGTGCTGTGTGACTCTATGACCCCTACAACCCCACCTGGTTTTTATCTTCCTCCTTGTTATGCATGTCAATTGTTTGCAAATTCCAATTTGAAAAGACTATCCAAACCACAGGACAGGAAGCATTTTGTGTTCTCCTGTAATAGCGGGGTCAAGGGATATGGGGAGAGGGCAGGAACAGGGTACTGATTGTATATGATCAGCCATGATCACAGTGAATGGCAGTGCTGGCTAGAAGGGCCAAATGGCCTACTCCTGCACCTACTGTCTATTGTTTATTGTCTAACAGATACATGTGGTTAATGTTTCTTCACTAATAAATCCTCCAGCTTCTCAGGGACAATTGATTTTGATCCCACAGTTAACATAACCAGCATGGTTGCCATTATAAACTGTTAGATTTCTTATTCCTGATCTACTTGATTACTACTGTTTTAAACTAATTAATAGATGTGTACAAGATGATAAGAGTCAGAGAGCCTAGCAGCCAGACTCTCCCCCCCACCACCACCTCCAGTGGAAATGGCCAATACGTGAGGGGACATAATTTTAAGGTGATTGGAGGAAAGTCAAAGGTAGTCATTTTGTTTTTTTTAAAACAGAGTGGTAGGTGGGTGGAACACACTGCTAAGGATGGTGGTAGAAGAAGCAGATACATTAGGGACTTTTAAGAGACTCTAAGATTAGCTCATGGACACAAGAAAAATACAGTGTAATGTAGGAGAGTTACATTGAGTTGGCTAAAGGACAGCAAAGCTTGGGGGCCAAAGGGTCTGTACTGTGCTGTACTGTTCTGTTTTATGATTGTCAATCCGGGCACCAGGCTATCATTATTCCATTGTATCACATTCCAAATTTTCTAGCAGGTAAACACTGAAAACTTGAAGTGAAATTATTTGCAAAGATTACTACCCATATTAACCCAACTTCCTCTTTCAGATGCTAGCTAACAATGTACAATTAAGATTATATGATCTTTCCCTTACAACTTTGTGGACATCTGGATATCATCTGTCTTTAGTGTGTGTGTGAGAGACAGCGCCATTTCAATATTCCACTAAATGTAAAGAGTTACAACATACAGGTCTATAATTTAGATTATATTTATAGGCAGAAGTTCAAATTCATTAAGAAGACTGGTGAAACACATGATTACATTACATAATATTAAGCAAAGGAACCTCCACCAAAATACTCAAGTTAGAATTAGGGAAATAACAACTTGTGTTGTGGAAAATCCCAAGTTACATTAAACACGTACTAGCATATATGGGAAAGTAACTAATAGTCAAAGACTGAAAAAAGCACCAACTATTTCTGGTTTATTTCAGTTTATCTATACTAGGAAAATAATTTCAGTATGCTTGGTTTTCAGTAATGCAGTTCCCTGAATAATAAATATTGTTACTTAAGGTTAATTTTGGATTTTAAAAATGTTCTTTCTCTTTTTAGTTTGATGACTAGATGATTTGGGATCCACCTGAGATATTAAAGGCAACATTTTTAAAAGTTAAAATAATTGTTCCTGGGCATAATTCTGTAAAATTGCCTCTTGTCAAATGGTACAAATTAAATTGGAAATACTCGTTTTCACACAGTAGCTAATTTTAGGAAACAGCTAAGATAACTGCAAAGAAATATTAGAGTTGCACAAGGAAAAATACAATCAATCATCAGACTTCATCTATCATCTTCTGGCTTGTCCTCCTTCCCCTCCCTTTTCAGCACTGATGAAGGGGCTCAGCCTGAAATGTCAAACGTTTATTCCTATCTATAGATACTCACTGACCTACTGAGTTTCACCAGCATGTTGTACGTGTTAAGCTGGATTGTCATGAGTCAGGAGGCCTTTCGTTGTTTGGGTTTGGCTGTGGACATTGTCTCCCAGCTGTCTACATGGTACACAAGCCATGGCAGTACGAGCCGGGGAGCAAGCTGTTGCCCATGTAGTAAGCTCCCCCTCTCTGAGCAGCTGATGAATCCAAAGGAATGGCAGATATCAATCCAGTTTGGCAGCAGATGTGTCGCAGGAGTTGCCAGACAGCATTGAAGTCAATGTTGGATTCCATTAGGGACTCCAGCTCCAGATTTTACCTTGGGGGGGGGAGGGGGGTTTACTCTCGAACCCCTCCCCATGAATGGGTATAGCTACAAGGCAGCAGAAGTTTCAAACCAGTTTCCCTTCTCCTAGATGAGTTGCCAACTACAACTGACAGGCTTCATTTGCCCAAAGTGACTGCATGTCAGGCACCAGTAACCCTTCTTTGCCCCTTCTACTGTCAATAGAAATAGTTCCACTGGGCTTAGCGGCTAAGCCACACGGGAAGGCCTGGAGCTGGACTGGGTTGTCAGAGGCCGTTTGAGATGCACACCATTGGAGCATTTAATAGGTAACAGTAGCTTATCCCATTACTCCTCCCAATTATAACAACCTTAAAGAACCTGCTGGATTTCCAGCAACTGCAGAATCTTGTGTGTATCAATTATCAGTCACCTTTATTCTAAAATGTGCAATCCCAATAAACCAACAAGTTGCATTGATATGGTGCCTTTAACATAAAAATACTTCCCAAAATACTTCAAAAGACAACGAAAACCAGATGACTTGGAAAACTAAAAGCCAATGTGCAAAAGACAAATCATGCAAATAATATAAATCAATGAACAATTCTGAGAGCATGAGTTACAGAGTTCTTGAAAGTAAGTCTACGGGTTGTGGAGTCAGTTTGGCATTGAAGTGAGCGAAGTTATCCGCACTGGTTCAAGAATCTAAAGGTTGTTGGGTAATAACTGTTCCTGAGTTGGTTGTGTGGAATCTAAAGGCTGAGTTATACTTGTGCATCGCATCCACGTCGTAGGTACCCCGTACCCTACGCCATCGGGTGAAGTGCACCTCTCCAGAAAAGTTACTCACGCATCCTGGCGACGCAGACCGCAACAACTGTGATTGGTCTGCTTGGTAGCATCACATTTCCTCCTATGCATTTCCAGTTGCTTCTTCTCCGCCATGTCTGTAGACTGTGCGTACACCGAAGCGAAATAGATTAACCAAATCGCTAAATCTACCTGTCGACATGCGGAAACGTTTGAAATGTATTTCCTCGTCCATGTCTCTCACGAAGAAACTCAACAGTGGCCTAGAAACCACCGTCAACTAGCATTTTGGCGCACACCAAAGCATGCTCGCTACGGCGTGGAGCGACGCAGAAGTGAAAATCAGGGCTATGGTGTGGGCTGCAGCGTAGCCCGTATGCAGAAGTATAAATCAGCCTTAGGGCTCCTATATCTCCTTCACGATGGCAGGAGTGACCTAGATGCTGCTTTCTTGTGGCAGTGCTCCGTGTAAAGGTGCTCAATGACGGTGAGGGTTTTGGTGGTCTAAGAAACAATCTTCTAAAGACCAGAAAATGTAATGACACAGTGGTTTAATAATGACAGCTAGGAAGTAAGGGACTTCAAAGAAACCAGAGAGAAGGAATTGGATGTCTTTTTGAGCTGGAGAAGTTATCAAAGTCAAGGATTTCAACAAAAGATGACAATTTAACATTTTAGCTAATTAGGAACTGGAAGCCAATGTAGTTCAATGAGGATAGCGATGATAGGCAAGTGAAGGATAAGTGTTTGGTCAGATGACATTTACATTAATTGAGGAAAGGGAAGCTAGCCAGAATAAAGTCGGAATAGCTGACTGTAAGTAATCAGTGAGGATTTCACTGGAGAAATGCATGGATGGTGCAATTTGAAAAGATTGATAATTTACTTCAGCTCAGACCCTAGGTCAGCCTTAAACACTTGCTGAGGGAGAAGATGGAATTTATGCCGCAAGTTGATGAGAGCAGTTTTGCTTTTTTATGTGCAACTGGAGAACACTGGAGATCAATCAACCATGAATCAGATATATTAAAAAAAGAATGGAAAGATTCAGAGGTGAAAAGGTAAACCTTGTGTCATCAGCATGCAGATAGGAAACCAACGGACTAAGAACTGATCTTCAGAGGATTCATGAATTTGGGACGCTCAGAGAAAGCATTTATTCCAGAAAGCTGTAAAACAGATGGCTCTGTGGATGAGGGTATTGCAGACAGTCTCTCACACGATAGAGAAGTTGTGAAAAAGAGGTAATATAGCACATCTTTAGTCTTCAATCTTGGTACTATTGTCCTCTCACTAACTAATTTCATGGTATGATTAAACATACATCAGGTAGAAGGTACAAGAGCCTCAGGACCAACACAAACAGATTCAAGAACAGTTACTACCCCTCAACCATCAGGCTCTTGAACAAAAGGAGGTTAACGACACTCACCTATTGAGATGTTCCCACAACAAATGTTCTCACTTTAAGGACTCTTTACGTTGTTACTTCATGCTCTCATTATTTATTGCTATTTATTTATATTTGCAGTTTGTTGCCTTCTATTCTCTCGCTTGTTCATTGATCCTGTTTACAGTTACTGTTCTATATATTTGCTGAGTCTGCCTGCAGGAAAAAGAATCTCAGGGTTGTGTATGGTGAAATGCATGTACTCGGATAATAAATTTTACTTTGGACTTTGAAGTGTTATCTAGAAATTTGGTAAAACACAAGTGCTAAACCAGGACACCATGAACCACATATAAAGCTTAAGATGACTAATGAAATGCAATCTGTGCAACCACATATCAATTAAAATAAAGACACACATGTGTGAGATGGTTTTAACTGGTATATTCACATTGCAGGCAAAGACAGATGAGAACAATGCACATGCACAGACAACAGATCATACGTAGTTCTAAAGGGAATCATTACTCCAAAAGAAATAGATCCATACATTACATAATCATGCCTTTAAAAGTACAGGTCCAAATTGCTTAGAAGTTTGAGTCTTGTTTCCAAGACAGAAACATTTGCGGTGATGACTGTAGCTTGCTGCATCAACTTTATGATCATGAAACATCTGCGCATCTTCAATTGGAGTCATCAAGACAGAATAATTAATTGTTGATGCCAATAGACATTCCAGAGAGTGCTTCATTTCCTGGTGGCCTACCACCGTGTTCTTTGAAATGCTTTTCAGGGAGGCCACTTTGTCTAACCTTAACCCTAATGCATAGTTCTAACATTTCAGATTCTGAACTTCATACTGAAGAGTGGAAGTTAACTCTGTGAGGATTTATTTCAATGAAAGATAGCTGTTGTGCACGAGCTAACCCATGAACAACTCTTAGCTTGACTCAGAAATTGATTGCATCCTTATGTTTCCCTATGATGGCATAAAAATTCTAAGGGATAATATTTATGTACATTTGGAAAAGCAAGGGCTGTTCAGGGATATACAGCACAGCTTTGTTTGGGGGAAATCATGTCTCACAAATTTGTTTGAGTTTTCTGAGGCAACTAGGAAGACTGATGAAAAGTGCTGTCTACTTGGGCTTTAGTAAAACATTTGTTAAGGACAAGTTTGTCCAGAAGGCAAAGGCTCATAGAATCCAAGGGAAGTTGGCTAATTGGATTCAAAATTAGCTTAATTATAGTAGATGAGAGGGTTGGTTGAAGAAGGGTTGTGCAGAGTATTGGTGAGGCTACATCTGGAGTATTGTATGTAGTTCTGATCTCCTTACTTGAGAAAAGGTATACTGGCTTTGGGCCAGTGCGGAAAAGGATCACCAGGTTATGAGGGGTTAGCCTCGAAGGAGAGATTGAGTCACCTGGGACTATACACACGGCAATTCAGAAGAATGAGAGGGAATCTATTAGAAACATAAAACTATGAACAGGATAGATTAGAGACAGGAAAGTCACTTCCACTGGTAGGTATGATTTGAACTAGGGGACATAGTCTCAAGATTCACGGAAGTAGACTTTGGACAGAGATGAGGAGGAAGTGGTCTTTCCAGAGAGTTTAATCTATGGAACTCTTTCCACAGAGAAGCAGTAGAGGATACTGATTAAAATATTTAATACACAGCTAGATAGACATTTTGTTTTACATAGTATGGGAATTAAGGGTTATGGGGAAAAGGCATGTAGGCAAAACTGAGTACACAGCCATGTCAGCAATGATCTCAGTGAGTGCTTGATGGGCTAGATGGTCTTCTCCTGTTTCTAGTTCTTATGTTCTTAGCAGTTGTGCATCAGAGATAGGTGCTGGGACACTTGTTATTTGTGATACGAATTAAATGTTAGTGTAAAAGGTATGATGCAAAGTTGTGTGGAATATTGGCAGATGGAATTTAATGTCAACAAATGTGAGGAGATACATTTTGAGTGGTCAAATAGTAGTAAGACACTGTTGGGCACTAATGAATGTTGATAAAAGAGGCACCTTGGGGTTCAAGTCTATATTTCCCTGAAAATAAGAATCCTTGTAGCCAGAGTAATGAAGAGGACATATGGCATGCCTGCCTTCATAAGGTGGGATACAGAATCTAAAAGTCAAGATGCTATGCTACAACTTTACCAAACACAGATTAGACTGCATTTGGGAATGCATGCACAACTCTGGTTGTGACAATATAGAGAATGCATAAATTTGCCAGGATGTTGCATGGATTGGAGGGTTTCAGTAATGGGGCAAAACTGGAAAGGCTGGGCTTATTTTCCTTGGAGCAAAGGAGGCTGAGGGGTTATCTAATCGTGGTTTATAAAACGAGGCATTGATAGGGTAGTTAGAACGTTTCTCCCATGGTATGGCTATCAAAATCAAGGCAGCATAGGTTGAAGATAACTGTAGCCTGGAGAAAAACACACACGCAGCACAACAAATACTTCCTTACGTCTGTAATTCCTTTATCTGTTTTAGATGTTTTCATGCAGAAAATATCAAAATAAAACCAACAAAATTAATTTTTTTTAAAAACAATTCCTGCTGTACAATCTCAGCTTAATTTTGGTCCACACCATTATAATGTTTGCAGTATGAAAATAAATAAAATAAAAAAACCAATGTGGGAGAGGCAATTCCAAAAAAAAATAGAAACTTTAGAATCCCACTAACCCTGTACCTTACATACAATGTCAAAAATGTGAATAAATCCGTCTCATCTTAACTAAGATGTATTCACTTTGGGCCGCAAATGCTTAACTTCCAAACACATATAGGCTGGATCCTGAAACAAGTTCTCCTCGCTCATGCAACGTGAACAGAGATCAGCACATTCACATTACTCCGTTACATTCACATTCATTCATGAAACAATAAAGGAAGACAAAAATAAATGTTTATAAAAACTTTTACAATATATTCCCTTGGAGTTTAAATTACTAAAAATAACTAACCTACTAGGCACAACCACACTATCCAGCGCTGACACCTTACTAGCGAAAATCTTTCCTCACCCTGACTAGCATTCAACATCCCTTCTCGAACCTTTCAACTCTTTTTTCTACTCCACACGTGCATTAAGGCACAGGCAGTGATTCTGGCATTACCAGGGTGAATAAATAAGTGCACTTTAACAATAAAACAAAATGATATTCAACAGTCACCTGGTTACATATCTATATCTTGGAACTTGAAGTTCATCAGCACCATTCATACATACACATGGCATGGGCTGAATAATTTTCTATCAGTTCTATAGATTAGTACCAATGGGCTTGAAGTTTGTTTGTAGTGAGGGGTAGCCACTTCAAGAAAGACTGAAACAGGTGTTAGTGTGAGAACACAGGAGCATGAATCAGTCCTTGAATCTGCTCTATCATTCAGCAACACCTCCACTAATTTTCTACCTCAGACGTTATTTTCCTGCCATATCCCTTGATTCCTTTAAATCCAGAAATCTATCAAACACCGTTTTGAATATGCAGTGTCCCCAAACCCTACGAGTTAGCATTTTCCGAAATCCATTGCCTTCTGAGTTAAGAAATTTGTTACCTTCCCAAATTTGCCTTTTATTTATATTGAGATGTTCACTCCTCATTCCAAACTCCTCCACCGGAGAAACGTACAGCACCTGAAATTTGGACCACTTTACACTAGGTACCTCACAGCACAAAAAAGATACCACCATCTTTGCAAATACCTTCAAATCCACTGGCTGGATAAGCACATCAACATCAGCATTTTCTCCCTGGCCAACGCCTCTTGTATTGAGACTGTAGACTGTACTCAGGCCATATTGCTCACATTCAATCCAAGTCCTGTCACTACAACAGCTCAACAAGTGAGCACTGAAAATGGTCACAAAACCTTCGATGTCCACCTGACTTCAGAAATACCTAGCCCATGATGGGGCTTTCTAGATGGCATTGAACCCTGAATCCATGTATCAGGAACCCAAACCACATCAAAAAGAGCTCACCAGCTCTCACTCAAACCTACCCAACCACCTGCCTTGTCCATGGTAGGGTCAGTGGGCCTCACATTGGGCTCCTCAGTTCAACTTAAAACCTATAAATGAAGCAAGTCATCCTCGATCCTGAGAAGATGGCTTGGAATATATTTATCAAAGTGAAAGGCTAAAATAGGTTTAAATCATTTTAAGTATTACAATTAATCACAAGATATCTTAAATGTTATTAAGTAATCATAAAATGAAAGGTCATTTGGTCATTCGAATTAAATGGGGCCTTGTGAGACCACAGCTGGAGACCATGTGCAGTTTTAATCTCCTGATCATATCAGGAATGCAATGAAGAGTCACCAAACTGATTCCTGGGGTGGCAGGATTGTCCTATGAGGATGGGTTAGTTCAATTTGCACAGGAGATGAACTATAATTTAAATGATTTATCAACTGTGTCTTACCAACAGGGGTTTGCACAAAACCATAAACCTCACAAGCAAAAGGTCAAAAACATTATTACACTAGAATCTATAGCCTTCAGAACATAATAAGATTCTTAATTATATTAATTTTACATTGTACTTTATGCCTACAGAATACAGCAAGTTTGTCAAAATATGCATAAAATATTTATTTCATCCCCCTTATAGGAGTTTGCTTGAATTTTAATGCCTGACAGCCTGCTGTTTATTACACAGACCATGGAACCATTTACAGCACTTAATTTGATTCAATTAAATCTCTAACATGCAAATGAAGAAAAATCTTGTTATAGGATTCTATTTGACATCCTCATTTGCAGAATTTGACAAGAGACCATTGTTTACTACAGATAACACATGATACTTTCTTTTATTTTACAGATACAGGCCAATAACTGGCCCTTCTAGACCAACAAGCCCACGTCATCCAATTACACCCATATGTCCTATTAACCCGTACATCTTTGGAATGTGAGCAGAAATGGGAGCATCCCAAGAAAACACATGCAGTCACAGGGACAACATACAAACTGCTTATAGACAACAATGGGAAATGACATAAAACGATGAATGTATGAGACATTCACAGCCGCTCCATTTCCATCTCTACTATTTAAAGAACACTCCCCATGGCAGCCGTATAGGTTGCGATAAAGTGCAGGGGACTGGGGTATACAACATTCCCCTTTGTGTCCATGCACTCATCATCTCATCTGATCCAAACAACTCCCATATCACAAGTAGTCCCAAACTACAAAGTATAGACTAATCAACGGTCGGTAATCCTAGAATGTGGCTTAGAATTGATCTGAGCAAAGAGGTTGCAGTTTGGATTTAAATTCACTGCTTGAAAGAGCAGTGGACAAGCTCATAATGAGAGAAAAACCTATGGCCAAGAGCAGGTAAGAAAAATTCATCCAACATCAATACTTGGTTGACACAGACACAAATCCTCCTGCTCCTAAAATCTCTTAGCCTTAGGACCCACACCATCTGGTTCAGGAACAGTTGTTATTCTTCAACCATTAGGCTCTTAAAGCAGTTTGGATAACGTCACTCATCATAATTCTGAACAATCTACAGTCTCACTTTCAAAGATTCCACAATGCATGCTCTCAGTATTATTTTTATTTACTTATTCATAATTATTTGTTTATCTTTGTACTTCAAAGTACATTTATTATCAAAGTATGTATATATTATACCACCATGACATTCATCTCTTTACAGAGAACCACAAAACAAAGAAACCCAAAAGAACCCTTTAAAAGTGACCGACAAACACCCAATGGGCAGCGAAAAATAAATGTAAGGTAAGGCCATTTAGAATGGAAGTGAATCCTCAGACGTGAAGCCTGCAGCAGCCGGTGCAGGCCTCAGCCTCAGTGGAGTAAAAGTCAATGTTTGTCTTCTTTGCACATCGGTTGCTTGCCAGTCTTTGTGTGTAGCTTTTCATTGATTCTATTGTATTTCTGAGCCCTACCGTGAATGCCTGCAAGAAAATGAATCTCAGAGTTGTATACGGCGACTTTGATAATAAAATTCCTTTAAACTTTTTGTAATCTTATAAATCTGAATACCTACTTGATACCTAATGACTCCACTATTGCTGGCAAGAGATCCCATATTGATAGCGCTGATAAGCAGGTCATTTTACAAAAGGGAAGAAGTGATACCACTGAATTTGTAATGTCATTTGCAAATGCTGTCAACTGACAGTCCTCTAGTGCATGTTGTATGTAAATGAGAGGCAATATACGTTTGTAGAATACAGTGTGTAGTAATGCTCCCAAAGACATCTGATTTGCTAGATTAGTCCTCTCTCATTTTAAATATTAGATTAGTCCTCTCTCATTTTAAATGTTAGAGGCCAGAAGTAGTATATCATAGCAGAGTAAGTTATAAATGCTGCATGTTTGAGCTGTAGGATAAAGGCTCATGGCCAAAATTTGGCTCCTGGACCAAACACTCAAATAGCTTTCTTTCTTCTACATTTATCTGGTTCCTCCAGTATCGCTGGAAAGTAAATTAATTTTTCATTTTACATCTTGTTACCTGTTCAGATTAGGTCAAGAGAGCCAGCAAGGCATATAAAACAATTTGACATTAGCCACAGCCTCAAAGCACTCTCATCCCATCACAAACATAATTTTATTAAAATTATTCACTACGCAAGGTGCACTCACTCAAAGCCCAATGATCATAAATCCACCTTCCCTGGGGATTTTCAATTCTTTCACAAAATCTAAGCATCTCTGGAAAACCCAATATTTATTGCCAATTTTCTATTCTTCTTGAATATAAAATATAAATATACAAAATATTAATGAGTCAGAATGTTTCCATAATAATCTGGTAACTTCACTTGCATTCCCTCCAAGCAGACCACAACCTTGCCATAGGGCTTTGAGGTCACCCATGACCAAGAGTATAGGTCAGACTAAGTGGTCCATCTCAGTTGCTTTTTTTTAGATACATTAAGGTGATTCTGGGAGCGCTGATATGTTAAGCATCTTCGCAAGTTAATTGCAACATATGTAAAGGCAGTAGAAGTACTTACATAAATGTTGCTAAATGTTGAGATACATTTCAAGTGTGTGCTACAGTTATAATTTCAATGCTTATCCAGTGTTGAAACATTCACTTGTAAGGCTTAGAATTTCATTGGCCTGAGGGCTGGCCAACTTTATACCAGATACATAAACTCACATCAGAAGAGAACCAAAGACTAAACAAAACACTTCTGATAAATATCATAACAGGAATATTTCCAACTTGTATTTTCCAGGACAAAAGAAAACAATACACTTGCCAGTTTGCCTGGGTCAAATTCATTAAGAGCAGTGCAAGGAGGAAAATGTTGGCAGCATTCAAAGTCAATCTGCTTATCTTCAATTTCTAGACAATTGTTTACTTTGTCCACTTAATCCTTTGTACCCACTGTTAGCACTTCCTATCTCAGGGACCAGGACCAGTTTATTAGCAGTCTTGAAAATAAATGTTATTCATTCTTGGGCTTGTCTTCCTTCAAACTTAAGTAACTGATAAACAATTTAAGTCTCACATTAGCGCCTTTTGAGCAAATTTACATGGAGTGCAATTGCAGGAGAGTAACATCCATCTTCAAGGGCCCCCACTATCCAGGTCATGCTCTATTCTCACTGCTGCCATCAAGGTGGGGGTACAGGAGCCTCAGGACCCACACTATCAGGTTTAGAAACTGCAATTAACAAGCAGGATAGACAAAGGGGAAAATCATTTGATGTGTACATGGATTTTCAGAAGGTTTTAACAAGGTGCCACACATGTTAAGAGCCCATGGTATTACAGGAAAGTTACTAACATGGATAAAGTAGTGGATGATTGACAGGAGGCTAACAGCAGGAACAAAGGGAGCCTCTTCTGGTTGGCTGCCTGTGACTAGTGTTGTCCAATAGGGGTCTGTGTTGGGACCACTTATTTTTACATTATATGTCAATGATTTGGATGATGGAATTGATGGCTTTGTTGCAAAGTTTTACAGATAATATGAAGATAGGTGGAGGGGCAGGTAGTTTTTAAGGAAGTAGAAAGGCTATCAATGGACTTACACAGATTAGGAGGATGGGCAAAGAAGTGGCAGTTGGAATTCAGTGTCAGAAAGTGTATGGTCATGCATTTTGGTAGAAGAAATAAAAGGTTAGACTATTTTCTAAATGGAGAGAAAACACCAAAATTGGAGGTGCAAAGGGACTTGGAAGTCCTTGTGCAGGATTCCCCAAAGGTTAACTTGCAGGTCGAGTCTGTGGTAAGGAAGGCAAATGTGATGTTAGCATTCATTTCAAGATGACAAGAATATAAAAGCAGGGATGTAATGTCGTGGCTTTATAAAGCACTGGTGAGGCCTCACTTGAGTATTGTGAGCAATTTTGGGCCCCTTATCTTAGAAAGGATGTGCAGACGCAGGAGAGGGTTCAAGGGAGGTTCATAAAAATGATTCTGGGATTGAACGGCATGTTACATAAAGAGTGTTTGATGGCTCTGGGCTGGTATTCACTAGAATTCATAATAATGAGTGACCTAATTGATACCCATCGAATGGTGAAAGGCCTTGATAGAGTGGATGTGGAGAGGATGCTTCCAATGGTGGGGGAATCCAGGACCAGAGGACACAGCCTCAGAATATAGGGGCATCCTTTTACAGCAGAGATGAGGAGGAATTTCTTTAGCCAGAGAGTGACAAGTCCGTGGAATTCATTGCCACAGGCAGCTATGGAGGAAGTTTTTACAAATATTCAAAGCAAAGGTTGATAGATTCTTGATTGGTCGAGGCATGAAGGGATACAGGGAGAAGGCAGGAGATTGTGGCTGAGAGGAATAATGGATCAACCATGATGAATTGATGGAACAGACTTGATGGGTCAAATGGGCTAATTCTACTCCTATATCTTATGGTTTTGTGGTCTTATTATCCCTCAACCATCAGGTTCTTGAACCAGAGGGATAACTTCACTCATTTCCACTTGCCCCATCACTAAACTGTTCCCACAACCTCAGGACTCTTCATCTCATATCCTTGATAATTATTGCTTACTTATTTATTATTATTTGTCTTTCCCTTTTTTTGTATTTGCACGTGATTTTATTGCTTTATTTCTTCATTTTTTATTTGCAGTTTGTTGTCTTTTGCATATTGGTTGCTTGTTCATCATGTGTGGCCTTTCATTGATTTTTTTTGTATCTTTCACAAAGAATATTTCTTTGTATTTCCTGTGAATGCCTGCTATAAATTGAATCTCAAAGTAGTACAAGGAACACATTTATGTATTTTAATAACAAATTTACTCTGAACTTTGAAAATGCCAGTGTTTGTCATTCATCCCTAATTACCCCTGAACTGAGGAGCAGTTTAAAAAAAATAAATGGATCGAGCTCATTAGTGGATTTACAATCATATACAGGCCATATCAAGTACAGACAGCAGAGTTCCTTCCTTCAATCATTTTGCTATGTTAGTGAAACCAGTTCTACATTGGGACCACTATGTGGTGACACTTGCAAGCTGCCATCAGGCATCCTCAGATGTGTTGTTAACACAAGTGACACATTTCATTGTATGCTTCGACGTACATGTGTTAAATAAATAAATCTAATCATATGGGTTTGTAAAACTACCTTCTGGTTCCAAGGTCACCTCTAATTCCCAGCTGCCCTAATGGTCCAGATCACTCACTCCAGGTCCAGTAAACTATGCACTTCACTACTGTACCAGGTATACAGTATTCACATTTTGCTATTTATTCAGCATTTCTTTATAAGTGCTTTTAAACAGACCATTGATTCAGAGATAACCAGTCCACACAGTAGTTCAGCAGTCAGCACAACTCTTTTACAGCTCCGGGGGTTCTGGAGTTCAGAGTTCAATTCCAGCACTGTCTGCAAGGAGTCTTTGTACAAACTCCATGTGGAGTCTGCAAGCTTTCTCCAGGTCCTCAGATTTCCTCCTGTAGTCTGAATCAAACCAGAGAGGAGAACTGGTCATTGAAAGTTGTCTTGTGATCAGTTAGGGTTAATCGGGTTTGTCAGGTGTTGCTGAAGCAGAGTGGTCCATGGTGCTAGAGAGGCCTACTCTGCGCGGCTTCGCTAAATAAATAAATGAAAACTAAACAAGAGATTCTGCAGATGCTGGAAATCTTGAGCAACACACACGGAATGCTGGAGAAACTCAGCTGGTCAGACAGCATCCACGGAGGAGAATAAACAGTCACGGTTTCAAGCAGAATCTTCTGGGTTCTTCTCCATTCTCTCTCTCTCCCTTCCTTTCCAATCCTAATGAAGGGTCTCAGCCCAAAGCATCAACTGTTTTTTCCTCTCCATAGATGCTGCCTGACCTGCTGAGCTCCTCCAACATTCTGTCTATGTGATCCAAAACTGGTTTATAAAAGTCAAATGTTTTTGATAGATATTAACAAGCACTTTTACCAAATAATGGCTGAAGTGGCCTTAATGGAAACTGTAGTATTCAAGTGAGATAATATTTTGATAAATAGTGCTAACTGACCATTTAACATCAGTACTGATTGGAATGATTATATAAATGCGCAAAACCAGTGGATTACTAACAACCAGAAAGGACTAGGATGTCATAATATTTCAATAAAGCAGTGCTACATTGGTGAAATAATCAGTTCCAGTTTCAGTGGAAGATAACCAATAAAAGAATAGATCAAATCTACTTTCTCATTGATGTGAAATTGTCAGTTTAGTGCTTTTTTAAAAAAAAACTACTACAAGCGCTGAACTCTGGCAACCTGCCTTTAAAATAACATGGACTGAAATACAATTCACAACATACATGACATCTTGCATTTTTTAAAGTTGGTAACTATATCAAATGACTATATTCATTTTTTTATTAAACCAAATGTAGTTGCATGAATTAAACCAATGAGTGTATTCTAATCAGGGTTATGAACAATAATATTTCAAAAAAAGCACCCCTAGCCTCAGCAACTGTAACTACAGTAACAATTATATCATTCAACCAAGAGGAGCTTCAAACTTTCCCAAGTTTCACAAACATAATTGGAATCCAATGCCACAGTAGATTTCTCACACTTACTAACTGGCTGTTAAGTACTCCAAGAGAATTAAACATTATATATTTGTAAAGTACCTTTCCCATCAGCATATCTGCATTCTACAAACTCAAATATGTAGAACTCTTGCCAAACTCGAACATGCAATAGGACACATCCGGCAGACAGCTTGAGTATTACTCCAGATGTGGAGACCTGAAAACTCTGCAATTTATACTTGTGCGAAGTTGGCTGCCCACATGCTCCTCAAAAACTAAAAATCTGTAACTTCCCAAATGGATTTCAGTTTGAGAAATGGCGGTACCTTCTTTTCTCAATTCAATTTACTCTTGAAAAGTGTATGTCCAAACAAGAGTGTGTACACCACAATTAAATTCTACGCCAATGCTCAGAGTCACTGAGTAGTACAACACAGAAACTGGTCCATGCTGATCACGGCACCCTTCCTGCTAGTTTTAATTGGCCCATATCCCTCCAACCCCACCCTACATGTACCTACCCAAATGCCTCTTAAATGTTGCAATCCTACTAGCCCTGATCACGTTCTCTGCTGGCTTGTTCCAGATGCTTACTACCCTCTGTTTGATGAAATTACCTCTTTGGTCTCTGAAATCTTTCCCCATCTTATTTTCTATCTGTGTCCTCTAGTTTTGGACTCCCCCAACCTTTATTAACACTCCCCATGATTTTTATTTATTAATGTGGCACAGAATAGCCCTACCAGCCCTTTGAGCTGCAATGCCAGCAACCCTAGCCCAATCACAATTTACAATGACCAATTAACCTGCCAACCTACCAACTGGCAGACCTTTGGGCTGCGGGATGAAACCAGAGCACTTGGAGGAAACCCATCTGTTCTTCAGGGAGGATGTACAAATTCCTTACGGAGGACATTGGGATTGAACTCTGACTCCTCAAAATGTAACAGCATCATTCTAACCACTGTGCTATCATGGCTCTATGAGGTCACCTCTCCTGCTCTTCAGGGAATAAAGAGCCAACCTTTCCCCACAACTTAGGCACCCTCATTCTGGAAGTGCCCTCTTCAATTCTTCTCCAGCTTGTCAATGTCCTTCTTCTAACAGGGCAACCAAAGCTGGACACAAAGCTCCTAAACTCAACAATCTTGCTTTGACTCCATGTCTTGGTCAGACTGCCATCTTCCAGTTGGTGCAAAAAACAAAACTCTGGTGTGCCCTCCTTGCACCGAGGGTCTCACCAGCTACCGATGGGACCCAGCCCAGGAGCATTTGGCTGTAAGGTTAACATTTTCACATTCAAATGCCCTTTGCTCTCATTCCTCATGATTGTCTCAATCTTTTCCGACCCTGCAAATCCTGTCAGGTGGTAGCACTTCTTCATCACAGCTGCCACTAGCAACCACACCTTTTATCTACCCATGCTTCAGTCAAAGTTCAAAGTAAATTTATCAGTAAAGTCTGTATATGTCACCATATACTAGCTTGGGATTCATTTCCTTGTAGGCATTTACAGGAAAATAAAGAAACACAAAAAGATTTATGATAAACTATACATAAACAAAGACTGCCAAACATCCAATGTGTAAAAGACAAATAGAGTAAATAAAAAATAAACAAATAATACTGAGAACACGAGTTGTAGGTTCTTTGAAGGCAAGTCCATTGGTTGTGGAATCAGTTCAGTGTCAAGGAGAGTGAAATTACCCACATTGTTTCGTAAGTCTAATGGTTGTAGAGTGACAACTGTTCCTGAATCTGGTGGTGCGGGAACTAAGGTTCCTATAGCTCTGGCATGATGGTAGGATCGAGGAGAGAGCATGGCTTGAATGGTGGGGGTCCTTGATGATGGGTGATGCTTCCTGGTGGCAATTCCTCTCATTAATGTGCTCAGTGGTGGGGAGGGCTTTGCCTGCGATGGACTGGGCAGTATCCGCCACCTTCCATAGACATTTCCATTCCTAGGTTCAAGAATCCCTTTTCCAGACTTCATCTCTCCTACCACCTTAATGATTCTCATTAAAACTTAAGAGCTTTGGTCTAGCGATTCTTTATAAAGCCAATTTTGCTTGACAGCAATCCTATAAACTGCCATGGGATTTATACTACATTAAAGGCACCAAATAAATTTTTCTTAGCTTCAGTAATGTTATAAGATTACTAATCTCAGAAGGCATTCTTTGGAACAGCTGACAATCTAACTGTTACAATGTACATTGACGGATGTTAGCATAGTGGAGCTTTATAATTATTGGTAATCACATCAAGATCAGTGCTGTGCAGTTTGGCTGTATGTATATACAGTACATACATATGCCTAGATGCACACAAACACACACACAGCTCTATTTCAAGGGCAATTTCTATGAATAAAACAATCTTGGGCAGCAGCCGCTCCGAAAGCCAAATGACAATTAACAGTGTAATCAGCATTGTCCCTGCCTTCAACTATATACAGAGTAAGTCAAAATAACTTGGTACATTATCAGACACATTTTGGCACTTGTTTCCCCAATTTTACCTTAAAGTGCACAATGTTCTGCTGCGGCACCAGCAACAGCATAATAAGCAGCATTATTTGTGCATGTCTGGGAAGGTGAAGGTTTATTGCTGATTCCTAGTTCTCCCTAAACTGAGTGGTCATGTCAGAGTGCAACATGCCAGTGAATCCAGAATCTCAAATTGCCCTGGCCAGGTGAGGATAAAAGATTTCACCTCCTGAAAGGGTGAGCAATTACAGTGATCCAGTAGTTTTACCATCATCTTCGTCCAATGTTTCATTTGAGCTACTGAATTTACTGGCATATGGGCAATAGCTTGTTCACAATATTGTACTGTCCTGGCTTACATACCTAGACAGCTAGGACACAACATCCATGGTCGACCTCGACCAGCGAAGGCCTCAGATCAGTACAGATGTTTGCTGGCCCAGAGGGCTTTTCTTATAAAAACATAAAATGCAATTGGGGATTTGTAAGGCATGTCCCTGTGGTGTTCAGGCAAGATATTGGATCAATAGCACTTTAATGAATCAGCACTGCGGGACAGCATTAAGTGAGGAAGCAGCGCTAATGGCCTTTCTCAAGGAGTGGTTGGCCCCATAGGTAGACAGTGAATAATTCTGTTCTTCCTATGTCTTATGGTCTAATACACATGTGTATTTTCAAACCTTAAACCATTTGCTGTCAAAATAACCCCTTTAAAATTAACCGGAACTTTAGTGCTACAGATATTGGAAATCTGAAGTTACAACTGAGGGGCACCATTCTCAGCTCTATAAATAGAACAAGCTGCCAGAGTGGGTGGTTGAGGTAGATAACAATTGCAACATTTAAGAGAGCTCTGAGGGGGTACATGGACAGGCTAGGAGGGATTCTTCAGATGCTGGACATCCAGAGTAGCACACACAAAATGCTGGAGGAACTCAACAGGCCAGGCAGCATCAGAGGCAAACAAACTGTGGATGTTTCAAGCCAATGAAGCGTGTCCCCCAGAATGTCAACTGTTTCTTCTTATCCCATGCTGCCTGACCTGCTGAGTTGACTCCAGAACAAATAAGAAAGGTTTAGAACAGACGTTCCCATCCTGGGGTCCTCGGACCCCTCGGTTAAAGGTAGGGGTCTGTGGCATAAAAAAAAGTTGGGAACCCCTGGCGGCTGGTGGGCAAACTGGATTAGCATAAATGGGCACCTTGGCCAGCAGGAGCTGATTGGGCCGAAGGGTTCTGCTGCCGTGCTGTGTAAATCTATGAAAACAGAACATGTCGGACATGGTCAGGGGGTCGCGATGCACAAGTGGAGACAAACAACGCTTTCTTTCAGAACAGCCACCTTTCATCAATATAATTCGTCTTCTCAGTCGCTGCCAGACCAACTGTAAGAAGCACATCGTCTGATCTTTCTCAGGCAATTACTCAACATCGAGGATCATGTCGTTTGTTATAACGATGGAAAATATCACGTAGCAACTTAAAATGGTAAATGGTTACAGAGAAGCACGAGCAAAGATTGTGACGTCAGAAGGCACTGTCGTTAGTCCAGAACTACATACCCGAAATATGACACCAAAAAAATCACTAACTGCTGAAGGAACGCAGCTGGTCCAGCAACATCCGTGGAGGGGAAATTACTGACACTTCTGGTCGAGCCGAAATTCCTCTCCCCCCACAGATGCTGCTCGACCCGCAGAGTTCTTGCAGGCTCCAGCATTAGCCGTTTCTCGTATCTCCCAAAGATTTCTCTAAACTGTTGATGCGCAGAGAGCTCGGGCCAATCGTCATTAACAAAACGCAACTAAAGCGCTGAAAAATAAACGTTGCCGAGTAGGACGCACTGACCCTCGGGATTGACTACCTGGCCATCATCAATTGTGCACGGTCAGTTATCGCTGCGTGCCGTTGTGGTGCACCCGGGTAGTTGCAATGCCCACTCGGGCAAACTACGATCGCAAATGAATCTACGCTCGGTATACTACGATCCCCAATGGATCCTTGCTCGAGTGCATTACATCCTGACAGGGTCAGTAGCGCAGAACCACTTGCGGTAGGGTCGGCCACGGTCAGTTACACTCAAATTGCCCACCGTCCCCAGTAGTCCGGGCACCTGTCCTGTCCCGGTGCATTGTGACACGGACTTACTGTGGCAGCGGACGCTCGTCCCGTCTGGTCTGATGGTTTGGCCGCACAGGTCGCACCAGGTGTGCAGGGCGCACGGCCCGAAGCGGTGACCCTCGCCCTTCTCCTCCGGCACCCGCGGGTCCTCGGCCTGCTGGAAGATGGTGCGGACATCACGCGGCCGATGGGCTCCGACCTTCAGCCGGACCCGCCAAGCCTGCGCCCCCGCTGCTCCGGCTCCCCCTCCCCGGGCCGGCGGCGACCTGGGGCCACAGCTGCCCGCCTTCAGGGCAGCGCAGCGGAGAATCAGCTGCTCGGCCGACGACCCCGCCGATGCCCCGGGCCTGGACCGCAGGCACCCTGGTCCCTGGTGCCCGGCAAGGGGGTGGTTGAGGTGGGCGCCAAGCAGAGACGGTGGCTGCGATGCAGAGACCGTCGGCATTGTTGTTATTGTGGTGATGGTCACTGCGACCCACAGCTCCTGCGCAACCGGACCGCTAGGTGCGATTGTTGGGCACGCACCGCGGCTGCGGTCCTTTAAACACCCCGGACCCGCCCACCCCGGTTTAGCCAATCAGGAGTCCGCGAAGCCGCCTTCCCCGCCCACAGCCCCGCTGCCACCAATCGCATGTGGTCCTGATCCCGCCTCCTCCCCGCCCACAGCCCCGCGGCCACCAATCGCATGTGGTCCTGATCCCGCCTCCTCCCCGCCCACAACCCCGCGTCACTGTCCAGCTCCTTCGTCCGCACTCCTAGAGGCGCATCTTCACCTCCCTCACTCCCATCTTCTTTCAAAAATCACTCACCCTCCTCACTGCCTCTATATTCCACTCACTCCCCTCTCATCACTCTACTCCCCTTCACTCTGCCCCATTGCCACAGAAACACCCTCAGTCTAATCACTCATACACTCCGACAGACACACCCTTCTCACTCCCTTCATTCTTACAAACAGACCCTCACCCTCCATTCCCACAAAACTTACTGTCACGCTCCTCACTCCGTCCACTCCCACAAAACTCACTGTCACCCTCCTGACCCCCCTCCATTCCCGCAAAACTCACTCCCGCCATTTTGGCAGATAGAAAGCAAAGTGTAACGGTGAATGGGTGTTTCTCGGAATGGCAGGTGGTGACTAGTGGGGTGCCACAGGGCTTGGTATTGGGACCACAGCTGTTTACGATTTACATCAACGATTTAGATGAAGGCATTGAGAATAACATCAGCAAGTTTGCTGATGATACTAAGCTGGGTGGCACTGTGACATGTGATGAGGATGTTAGAATTCAGGGTGACTTGGATAGGCTGGGTGAGTGGGCAGATACTTAGCAGATGACGTTTAATGTGAATAAGTGTGAGGTTATCCACTTTGGGAGTAAGAACAGGAAGGCAGATTATTATCTGAATGGTGTAGAGTTAGGTAAGAGAGAAATACAAAGAGATCTAGAAGTCCTTGTTCATCAGTCACTGAAGGTGAATGAGCAAGTGCAGCAGGCAGTGAAGAAGGCTAATGAAATGTTGGCCTTTATTACAAAGGGAATTGAGTACAAGAGCAAGGAAATCCTTTTGCATTTGTACAGGGCCCTGGTGAGACCACACCTGGAGTATTGTGTACAGTTTTGGTCTCCAGGGTTAAGGAAGGACATCCTGGCTATAGAGGAAGTGCAGCATAGATTCACGAGGTTAATTCCTGGGATGTCTGGACTGTCTTACGCAGAGAGGTTAGAGAGACTGGGCTTGTACACGCTGGAATTAAGGAGATTGAGAGGGGATCTGATTGAGACATATAAGATTATTAAGGGATTGGACAAGATAGAGGCAGAAAATATGTTCCAGATGCTGGGAGAGTCTAGTACCAGAGGGCATGGTTTGAGAATAAGGGGTAGGTCATTTAGGACAGAGTTAAGGAAAAACTTCTTCTCCCAGAGAGTTGTGGGGTCTGGAATGCACTGCCTCAGAAGGCAGTGAAGGCCAATTCTCTGGATGCTTTCAAGAAGGAGCTAGATCAGTATCTTATGGATAGGGGAATCAAGGGGTATGGGGACAAGGCAGGAACCGGGTATTGATAGTAGATGATCAGCCATGATCTCAGAATGGTGGTGCAGGCTCAAAGGGCCGAATGGTCTACTTCTGCACCTATTGTCTAAAACCCTCCTCACTCCATCCATTCTGATAAAACTTTTTTGTCCTTTCTGTTCTCGCCCCTTTTCTGTCTCCACAAATCACCATCAGCCTCTGTCACAGCAATCCCCTGTCCATCGCCCACTTCCTCTGCACACACCTGGTTCTGCCTTTTACGCCTTTATACTGGCTATCTTCACCCTACACTTGTTGGTGCAAGGACTTCTCCTAAAAAATTCGATCATCCCTTTGTCTGTACAAACACTGCTTGACTCGCTGAGTTCTTCCAGCAGATTGTTTGTATATTTTGCTCCACGTCCCAGCTGCCGTGCACAAACTGCGTGAGATGTTGTTAAGAAGAATCATTCTGATTTCTACTTACAGATACACTCCCTTTCAACCATCTGCCTCTCTCACACTGGGAAACCCCCATCTTGCTGGTCATTCTTTTCTTGAAAATACGCCACATTTATAGAGAACTACTTTCAATTTGAAAGTAGTGTGAGGTATTTCCCCATTCACTCAATAAAACTCCACAACGTCTTTTCTAGTGCCCGTTTCCTGTGGCCAACAGGGAGTGGGAGAACAGTCAGAAGCAAGTCAGAATGAGATTTAGGTTTAATATCACTGACAGAAGTCGTGCAGTTAGTTTGACTAATCTATTTATTTACTTATTGGGATAGTGTGGAATAGGCCTTTCTGGCCTTCGAGCCCTGCTGCCCAGCAATGCTGATTCAACCCTAGCTTAATCACGGGACAATTTACAATGAACAATTAACCTACCTACAGACATGCCTTTGGACTGTGGGAGGAAACCAGAGCACCCAGAGGAAGCCCACGCTGTCAAGGGGAGATCATACAAACTTCTTACAGGCAGCGTTGGGAATTGAACCTGGGTCACCTGTCAGGAAAACATTGTACTAGCCACTAAGCAACCATGCCACTGTTTTGCAGCAGCACAATACATAAAAACTATAAATTACAATAAGAAATATATATAAAAATTTAATGAAATATGTAGTGCAGAAAGAGTAAATATAGTGAGGTAGTTCATTGTCTGTTCAGAACTCTGATGGTGGAGGGGAAGAAACTGCTCCTAAAACATTGAGTGTGTGTCTTCAGGCTCCTGTACCTCCTCTCTGACAATAGTTATAAGAAGAGGGCAAGCCCTGGGTGATGGGGGTCCTTAATGATGGAAGTTTATTGTCAGGTAAACTTGATTGATTAAGAAGTTGCAGAACCTGGGCCTCTGTACCTCCCTCTGCAACTGGATCCTCGACTTCCTAAATGTAAGACCGAATCACCAATCTGCACGGATTGGTGATAACATATCCTCCTTGCTGACGATCAACACTGGCGCACCTCAGGGGTGTGTGCTTAGCCCACTGCTCAACTCTCTATATACACATGACTGTGTGGCCAGGCATAGCTCAAATACCATCTGTAAATTTGCTGACAATACAACCATTGTTGGGAGAATCTCAGGTGATAACAAGAGAGCGTACACGAGTGAGAAATGCCAACTAGTGGAGTGGTATCGCAGCAAAAACCTGGCACTCAACATCAGTAAGACAAGAGAGCTGATTGTGGATTTCAGGAAGGGTAAGATGAAGGAACACATACCAATCCTCATAGAGAGATCAGAAGTTGAGAGAGTGAGCAGTTTCAAGTTCCCAGGTGTCAAGATCTCTGAGGATCTAACCAGGTCCCAACATATGATGTAGTTATAAAGAAAGCAAGACAGCGGCTGTACTTCATTGGGAGTTTGAAGAGATTTGGCATATCAACAAATACACTCAAAAACTTCTACAGATGTACCATGGAGAGCATTCTGACAGGCTGCATAACTGTCTGTTATGGAGAGGCTACTGTGCAGGACCAAAAGAAGCTGCAGAGAGCTGTAAATCTAGTCACCTCCATCTTGGGTACTAGCCTACTAAGTACCCAGGACATCTTCAGGGAGTGGTGTCTCAGAAAGGCAGCATCCATTATTAAGGACCTCCAGCACCCAGGGCATGCCCTTTTCTCACTGTTACCATCAGGTAGGAGGTACAGAAGCCTGAAGGCACACACTCAGCGACTCAGGAACAGCTTCTTCCCCTCTGCCATCCGATTCCTAAAGGGGCATTGAACCCTTGGACACTACCTCACTTATTTTAATTTACAGTATTTCTGGTTTTTGCACTTTTTAAAAATCTATTCAATATACGTATACTGTAACTGATTTTTTTCTTCTCTTCTATATTATGTATTGCATTAAACTGCTGCTGCTAAGTTAACAAATTTCACGTCACATGCCGGTGATTCTGATTCTGAGGTACGCAAGTACAGGTGTGCAAAGGTGCAGTGCAAAACTTATTTGCTGCAGCATCACAGGCACAGAGCAGCAGATAAACAGCATCACGATAAAACACGAATTAGTCACAACTTGTACACAGTTTTTTATAGTGTTATTATAACAGAATTATAACAAGAACAAAATTAAGTCCAAGGTGGTCAAGAGTCATAGAGCACAGCAGCACAGCAACAAGCCTTTCAGCCCATCTAGTCCATGCTGAACTATTATTCTGCCTAATTCCATCAACCTGCATCTGCACTGTTGTCCTCCATATCCTTCCCATCCCCATGTACTGAACTTATCCAAACTTCTCTTAAATGTTGAAATTGAACCCACGTTCATCACTTGCACTGGTACGTTGTTCAACATCACACCATACTCTGAGTGAAGAAGTTTCCCTCAGGTTCCCTTTAAATAGAACTCCAGCTGTAGTCTCACACAACCTTAGTGAAAAAGCCTGCTTGTATTTTACCTGTCCATACCCACATGGTTTTACATATCTCTATCAAGTCTCCCCTCATTCTCCTGCACTCCAGGGAAAAAAGCCCTTAACCCATTCAATCTTTCCCTGTAACTTCTTTGTAAATTCCCAGCAATATCTTTGTAAATTTTTTTCTGTACTCCTGCAGTGGTGTGATAGGGTGGCTACACATTTCTACCAAAGGAGGCGTAAGGCACTCCTTCCCCCTGCCAGCCTGCAGGTCAAGGTGTAGCACCTGCTTAGCACACCACCCCCCCCCCCCCACCCGATCTGGGTCATGAAAAGCCATGGGGGCAGGTGGTGAAAAGTCGTATGAGCAGATGGTGCATATCACAAAAAACAATGACCACTGCCTCTAGGAAGACAGTCTCTGAGGAGTATTGATAATGGCTGGGGGTCACCCATCTTGTAAAAACCCTGCCCAGAAGAAAGCAATGGCAAGCCACTTCTGTAGAAAATTTTATCAACAATAATCGTGATCAAGACCATGATCGCCCACATCATACAACACATAATAATGGTGATGATGGCTCTTTCAATCTTATAAAAATTTGTTATGCCTGCAATGCACCGCTGCCACAAAGCAACAAACTTCATGGCACATGTCAATGATAATAAACTTAATACTGATTCAGTAGCTGTGATTCTTCAAAACAGTGCCATTGGATCTTGTCCATCCAACTGTCCGGGCCAGAGACTGGAGGTTGGAGTCCTGATGTCCACAAATCTGAGAGTCCAGGGCCAAGAACTGGAGGCCCAGAGATGACCTGTCCTAGGCTTGGATTATGTGGGTAAGATGGGAAAGGGGCTAGTTTTCCTGTTGTAGTCCTGTTTTGTGATGCTGTTGTTTGTGTTGTTCTGCTGAACACTGTGGGCATGCTACATTGGCGTCGGAATGTGGGCTGCGCCCAGCACACACTTGTTGTGTTGGTTGTTAATGCAAATGACATATTTCACTGTATGCTTTGGTGTACATGTGATAAACAAATCTGAATCTAAAGTAGGAAAGCAGACTGAGGTTTGGTTTCTCGTTTCATCTGAAGCTTTCCCTCAGGACTGAGCAATGTTTTAGAGCTTGTGTCTCTGACACTGACAGGCCAGGGATTTAAGTCTGGCCCAGAAAGTGCTGTGGTAAGGACTTCTGTCACCATACATAATAATATAGGAGGTGCATGGCTCAGATACAGGGAGTGCTGACCTAATAGCACTGCACTAATGTCAATGCTGCTTTGCAGATTGTTGCACCCTTAATGATAGAAAAGGGTAGAAAATGTGCTTGAAGGTCAATGTAAATTTACTATCATAGTTCTTATATGTCACCATATACTACGGTACTATCTTATTTATAATCTAGTAGGTGTTTACACTAAAACAAAATACGATAGAATCAATGAAAATCTGTACACAAAGATTGACCATCAAATCATTTGCAAAATAAGTCAAAGTGCATTCATGGATCAATGGATAGATAATACTGAGGACATAAATTGCAGGGTCCTTGAAAGTGAATCTGTAGGTCGGGGGATCAGTTCAGAGTTGAGGTGAGTGAAGTTATCAGTGCTGGTGCAGGAGCCTGATGGATGGAGGGTAGTAACTGTCCTTAACCCAGAGACTACTGTAGCTCCTGCTGATGGCAGCAATGAGAAAAGAGTATTGCCTGGATAGTGAATGCTGCACTCCTTGTCAATATGCTCAATACTGAGGAGGGCTTTTCATGTGATGGGTTACGCTATCTCGACCACCTTTTTCAGGTTTTTCCATATTTGGGCTTTGGTGTTTACATGTCAGGCCATGATGTAAGCAGTCAGGGAAACACCAGCAAGTGGCAGGGAATGCAGGGGATTTCAGAATAGAGATTCAGATTTATGTATCACATGTAAATTGAAAAGTACAGTGAAACACATCGATTGCATTAATGACCAACACAACCGAGGCTGTGAAGGGAGCAGCCCACAACTGTCACCACACATTCCAGTGCCAACACAGCACATCTGCCACGTTCAGCAGAACAACCCAGAACATATCAAAACAGATCAAAGCAACAACAGCAAAAGAAGCCCCTTTCCTTCCTGCCACCTAAAATGAAAAACAAATAATAGAAAATGAAAGGAGAAGACAAGGGACGCAGCAGCCCTCATCGAGGGACCAGAAGTGGAAAGTGAGCAATTTCAATGTCAAGGTCTCTGAAGGTCTACCCTGGGCCAAACATATTGATGCAGTTACAAAGAAGGCACGACAGCAGCTATATTTCATTAGGAGTTTCAGGAAATTTGGCACGTCACCAAAGACACCAAATTCCTACAGATGTACCGTGGAGAGCATTGTAACTGGCTGCATCACCGTCCGGTATGGTGGGGGGGGAGAGATGGGGGGGAGCAATGGATTCGCCACAGGCGCTCTGGAGGCCAAGCCTTTATGAATATTTCAGGCAGAGGTTTATAGATTCTTGATTGATCAGGGCATCGAAGGATACAGGGAGAAGGCAGGACATCGGTGCTGAGAGAATTGGATGAAATAGTGGAGCAGACTCGATGAGCCAAATAGCCTAATTCTGCTCCTATATCTTATGTTTGTATGATGTTATAAGATCGAAATGAGCTGCAGAAAGTTGTGAACTCAGTCAGCGCCATCATGGACACTAGCTTCCCCAGCATCCAGGACATCTCCAAGGACTGATGACTGGAAAAGGCGGCATTCATCATTAGCGACCACCATCATCCAGGACAGGCCATCTTCTCAGTGCTACCATCAGGGAGGAGGTGCAGGAGCCTGAAGGCACACACTTAACGATTCAGGAACAGTTTCTTCCCCTCTGTCATCAGATTTCCGAATAGGTGTTGAACCCATGAGCACAACCTCACTACCTTGTTTTCTTTTTGCACTACTTATTTAATTCAACTTTATAAAATACTGCATATATACTTCTATAATTTACAGCTTTTGTTATTTTGTATTGCAATTTACTGCTGCTACATGACCATAAGACTATGAGACATAGGAGCAGAATTAGGCTGTTTGACCCATCAAATCTGCTCCGCCATTCAATCATGGCCGATCGTTTTTTCCCCTACTCAGCCCCACTCCCTGGCCTTCTCTCCGTAACCTTTGATGCCATGTCCAATCAAGAACTTATCCATTTCTGCCTTAAATACACCCAATGAGCTGGCCTCCACAGCTGCATGTGATAACAAATTGCAGAAATTCACCACAGGCTAGCTAAAGAAATTTTCGCCACATCTCTGTTTTGAATGGATGCCCCTCCATCCTGAGGCTGTGCCCTCTTGTTCTACACTCCCCCACCATGGGAAACATCCTTTCCACATCTACTCTGACTAGGCCTTTCAACATTTGAAAGGTTTCAATAAGATCCCCCCACTCATCCTTCTAAATTCCAGCAAGTACAGACCCAGAGCCATCAAATGTTCCTCATATGATAACCATTTTATTTCTGGAATCATCGTCGTGAACCTCTTCTGGACCCTCTCCAATGCCAGCAACTCTTAGATAAGAGGCCCAAAACTGTTCAAAATACTCAAGGTGAGGCCTCACCAGTGACTTATAAAGCCTCAGCATCACATCCCTGCTCTTGTACTCTAGAAATGAATGCTAACACTGCATTTGCCTTCCTCACCATTGGCTCAGCCTGCAAGTTAAACTTTAGGGTGTTCTGTACAAGAATTCCCAAGTCCCTTTGTCTCTCAGATTTTTGGATATTCTCTCTGTTTAGAAAAAAGTCTGCACATTTATTTCTTCTACCAAAGTACATGACCATGCATTTTCCAACTTTGTATTTCATTTGCCACTTTCTTGCCCATTCTCCTAATCTGTCTAAGTCCTTCTGTAGCTTACCTGTTTCCTCAACGCTGCTCAATAACAACAATACCCAACTCCTCAACGACAACAACTTTCACGACATTTGCCGATTCTAATTCTGATTCTGGCTTTGGGAGCATAAAGAATGTGAGACAGGAGAGTAATATAAGCTGTTTCTGATACAAAACGTTAGCAATGTGAGTTCTTCTAGCCCTTGACTTCTTGTCCCTCCATACACTGCAGCCAACATGACCCTGCCACCTGAAACAGAATCCAGTCTTCCCAGTGCCACCTCCCCCACATTGCTGAGACCTAACGTAGAATTGGGCACCGCTTGGTCAGGCACTTTTGTTGATCTGTAGTAGACAGGATTTCCCGGTAGCCAAACATTTTAATTCCAATCCCTATTCCCATTCCGACATGTCGGTCCATGGCCACAATGAGACCAGTCTCAGGTTGGAAGAGCAACATCACATGTTCCATCTGGGTAGCCTCCAACCTGATGGCATGAACATCAATTTCTCCAACGTCTGATAATTTCTCCTCCTCCTCTCTTCTTCCATTCTCCACTCAGGTTCACCTCACCTGTCTACTACCTCCTCTTTCCCCTTCTCACATGGTCCACTCTCCTCTCCTATCAGATTCTTCTTCAGCCTTTACCCACCTATCTCCTCCCAGCGTCTCACCATTCCCGCTTCCCTCACCTGGCTTCAGCTATCACTTTCTCGCTTGGACTGCTTCCCCTCCCCCTCCTTATAATTCTGGTCTTTTCCCCCTTCCTTTCCAGTCCTGATGAAGGATCTAGGCAAGAAACATTGACTCCTTAATCCTATCCATAGATGCTGCCCGACTTGCTGAGTTCCTCCAGCATTCTATGTGTGTTGCTCTGGATTGCCAGCATCTCTTGTATTCACCAGAATCGCTGGGAGTGCCCCTGGGTCAGAAAGGAAGAGGGGGTGAGTAATGCAACCACAGCAGCAGAGGAAGAACTTTCACAAAGTCACTCATCTGGCCATGGTGTCCTGACCTTTATAGCTGGGGCTGACGTTCAGTCTCACAACAGGCAGAAGCTATAGCAGTAACACAGCTCAGCACACACCCACACTCATGCACCCAGTCACGTCACAGCTGAACTTATAACAACACATCAATAATGCCACAACTGAACTCACACAGACTCACACTCAAACACCCACTCATGTCACAACTAAATTTACATCCACACATCAATAATGCCACAACTGAACTCACACACACTGACATACCCAAACATGTCACAGCCGAACTTACATCCACACACGAGTTCTACCCCACCCCCTGCCCAAATACATAAGCACACGCACACAAACTGCTGGAGGGTCTCAGCAGGTCAGGGAGCATCTAGAGAGAAGAATAAATGATTGACCCTCCATCAGGACTAGAAAGGAAGGGGGCAGAAGTCAGAATAAGAAGGTGGGGAAGAAGAGTTAAGTCTCTTTTGCATACCTTGTCATCGTGGCTAAATAGCACCATCACCATATCTCAATCAGGCTTAATATCACTGGCATGTCATGAAATTTGTTAACTGAGCAGCAGCAGCGGTACATTGCAATACATGATAATATAGACAAATAAATAAATAAGTACATTAATACGGTAAGTATAGATACATATATTAAATAGTTAAATTCTTAAAAGTGCAAAAACAAAAATAATGTTTTAAAAAGTCAGGTAGTGTTCATGGGTTCAATTTCCATTTAGGAATCAGATGACAAAAGGGAAGAAGCTGTTCCTGAATCATTGAGTATGAGCCTTCAGGCATCTGTACCTCCTCCCTGATAGCCAAAACTAGAGGACATCCATTTAAGATGAGCGGAGAAGTCAGAGGTAGGTTTTTTTACACAGAGTGGTGGGAGTGTGAAACCCCTGCCGAAGATGGTGCTGGAGGCAGATACATTTACAAGACATGGATGATAGAAAGCAGAGTGTTATGAGCTATGTAGGGAAAGTGTTAGATTGATCATGGAGTAGGTTTAGCCAAGTTGGCATCACATTGTGGGCCAATATCATGCTGTATTGTTCTACATTCAAATGTAATATTGTTAATCTCAGGATATAATAGTCCATATCTGTTTAATCTCTCCTCTTCTGACAAAACTATAATCCCAGGAATCAAACAAGTGATCTTGTGTGATTCCATATGGCAGGTCAATCAGCACATTCTTGGACTGTGTTGGTCATTGATGTAAACAACCCATTTCACTCTACGTTTTTGATATTTCAATGTACATGTGACAAATAAATGTAATCTTTTAAAAACTCTTTAAACCTATCCTTAGAAAGTCAACACTAATAACGCCCAGGTGGTGTCTGATCTCAATTACATTCATTCCACGCAGTACACTCATCATGAGACCAAATAATCACCTGTAGAACAGACTGACTTCCTGCATCATTATTGAATGTCAATTACCACTGTTAGATCTGTCAGTTATCATAGGTAATAGCTGGAAACAAATTATAGCTTTTCTGGATCATTGCAAGAACAAAACTTTGCCACTTATCAGCCACAATTTTGTCCTAATAGAATGACATTGTACATTTGTGTCTTCTGCTGTTATAGCCCATCCATTTGAGTCTCGGCCCAAAACATCGACTGTTTATTCATTTCCATAGATGCAGCCTGACTTGCTGAGGTCCTCGGGCATTCTGTGTGTGTCACTTCAAGTTTGATGTGTAGTGTGTTCAGAGATGCTCTTTTGCACACCACTGTTGTAACACTTGTTTATTTGAGTTACAGTCACCCTCCTATCATCTTGAACCAGGCTGGCCATTATATTCTGACCTAAAAGTTCAAAGTAAATTTATTATCAAACTCTATACAACCCTGAGATTAATTTTCTTGTGAGCAATCATAGTAAATATAAGAAACACAATAGAATCAATTAAAGACTGCACCCAACAGGACAAACAACCAATGTGCAAAAAACAACAAATTGTGCAAATACAAAAAGGAAGAGAAAATGTTAATAATAATAAAAAAATAATCAATAAATATCAAGAACGTGAGATGAAAAGTCCTTGAAAGTGAGTCCATAGTTTGTGGAAACAATTTGGTGATGGGGTGACTGAAGTTGAGTGAAGTTATCTCCTCTTGTTCAAGAGCCTGATAGTTGAGGATTAATAATTGTTCTGAACCTGGTTGTACAGGTCCTGAGTCACCTGTACCTTCTTCCTGATGGCAGCAGTAAATGGAGAGCATGGCCTGGATGGCAGGGGTCCATGATGATAGATGCTGCTTTCCTGAGACAGTACTTGGTGTAGACATGCTCAATGGTGTGGAGGTCTTTACCCATGATGGACTGCGCCATAACCACTATTTTTTTGTAGAATTACCATTGGTGTTTCCATACCAGGCTGTGATCCAACCAGTCAATATACTCTCCACCACACATATACAGAAGATTGTCAAAGTTTTAGATGACATGCCGAAACTTCACAAGCTTCTAAGAAAGTAGAGGAGCTGCCATGCTTACTTGCTGGATCGAGGACAGATCCATTGATATGTTAACACTGAGGAATTTAAAGTTGCTGACCCTCTCTACCTCTGATCCCCCAATGAGGACTCACACGAATCTCCCGATTCCTCCTCATGAAGATAATAATTAGCTGATTGGTCTTGCTGACATTGAGCAAGAGGTTGTTACTGTGGCACCACTCAGCCAGATTTGCATTTTCCCTCCAACATACTGATTCATCACCACATGCCTTTTGCCAAAGGCGTGTGTCATCAGCAAACTAAACTATGGCATTGGAACTGTGCTTAGCTTCACATTCACATGAAATGAGTAGAGCAGTGGTCTAAGCACACAGTCTTGTGCTGCACCTGTGTTGAGGGAAATTGTAGAGGAGATGTTATTGCCAATTCAAACTGACTGGGGTCTGCAAGTGAGGAAATCCTAGGACTTGAAGCTTTCTGATTAGCTTTGAGGGATGAAAGTATTGAATGCCGAGCATTTTCACTGGGTGATTTTTGTTTTTCACACTATTCTCTGTGAACTGGGGACAATTGTGCATGAAAATCCTAGATCAGTAGTTTCTGAGATACTCAAACCAACCCACCTGACACCACAATCATTCCATGGTCAAAGTCACTTAGATCATATTTCTTTCACATTCTTATGTTTGGTCTGAACAACAACTGAACCTCTTGACCATGTCTGCATGCTTTATACATTGAGTTGCTGCCACATGATTAGCTGATTAAATATTTGCATTAACGAGCAGGTGTACAGGTGCAGCTAATTAAGTGGCCACTAAGTACATTTTTGCAAATTGTCAATAAAATTTAATACCATGAGAAAATGTAAAAGACTTTTTTAAAACAAAATACTTACATAACTACATGAAGCTGTGCTTCAGGAATCAGTTATTTTACTCAATATTTCTGTTCTAGATGAATAAATATAAATCTTAAAACTCCCGAGAATTTAATGTACCTCTGAGAGAGGAAGCAATCTTTGTCAAGTTTTCTCTCCCGGAGAAATAAACGTCCAGATGTTGGAGATATTGTAGAGGCTAAGCCATTATATTTTGCTGCCTGTTAAATTATTAATGTGTGTCTATATTTTTAAGTGTTTTATAGAAAAAAAAAGACCTGTGTCAGTTTACGAAATTACTAAATGGCAATGCATGTCATCATCAAAGTGTCTTCTACTAAAAATCTTCTGATTCCAAAACCCCATTTGTTTCAATCATAAGCCTGTTTCTCTGCTGAGCGACATGCAGTTATGGAGGAGTGATGAATATATGCTTCAAAGAAGGTCTGTATATAACTATGGACAGGCAGCTCCTTAACAGAAATGGTTCATGTGCTCCTTGCATCTGCAAGGCTGAACATCAGTTGGTTATTATCATTATCCTTCAGGATTCAGGATGGTTTACAAATGTGCTTTGATTCAGGATCAGGTTTAACATCACTGGCATATGTTGTGAAAAAAAATTTATAAAGCCCTCTGTTAGTTGGGGTCAGCCATGGATATTGTATTTCAGCTGTCTACATGATACACAAGCCAGGCCAGTACAATATGGAGAGCAAGCTGTTGCCCATGCATCAGGCTCCCCCTGTCCATGCAGCTGATTAATCCAAAGGAACACTAGAGACCGATACAGTTTGGCACCAGCGGCGTCACAGGAGTTGCCAGTCTGCATCAAACTCAAAGTTCAACTTCCTTAGGGACTCCAGCTCCGGAATTTCTTCTGGGGGTTTACTCCCGAAGCCTCCCCATGAATGGCAGCAAGGGTTTCAGATCAGAGTTCTTCTCCTCGATGAGCTGCCAACTGCGGCTGACAAACCCCAACTGCCCGAAGCGACAGATTTTAAGGCACCAGTAACCCACCTTTGCCCCTCCTCCTGTCAGTCGAAACTGTTCCTCCAGGCTTAGTAGCCAAGCCACAACGTGAAGACCAGGAGCTGGACTTGGTTGTCAGTGGCTATTCGAGAACACATACACATTGGGAGCATTTAATAGGTTGTCATTTTACCTAGTAATAGGTCTCATTGTTACCATCAGGAAGGAGGTACAGAAGCCCAAAGGCACACTGTCAGTGACTGAGGAACAGCTTCTTCCTCTCTGCCATCCAATTTCTGAATGGGCGTTGAACCCAAGAATGCTACCTCACTACTTCTTTTATTGCACTACTTAAACTATTTAACAGACATATATACATACTTACTGTAATTTATTTTTTCTTCTCTATATTTATTTATTGTGTATTTCAATGACTGCTGCCATAAAGTTAACAAATCTCAACCTGATCAAAGTGGTCGTAAGTAACAAAGGAAAATCTCCATCTTATGCACTTTTAAAACATTAATGATGAAGATTTTGAGATAAAGACTGGACACTCACTCCTCCCTGCCCATTATGCTGCTGGTGTCTGAGGTATCAATGAGGGTCCTCCATCTCTGGCCATGTTCAGGGCCTCCTTCATCATGTCAGTAGCTTCCTCTCGATTTTCACTACTCTCAGTCATGCAAGCCCCAGCTAGAGACTCAGGAATACTGTCGCACTCAGATGTAGAAGGATTCTTCACTGCTGCTTCCGTAATAATTTTGTTTAACTATTCAGGGTTGTTAGACCTGAGCTGAACCCCCGAACCTGGAGGACTGGTGGATCACTCTTAGTCCGGCCTGTGCCTTTTGAACTGGGTGACCCTACTGAGATCCCTGGCCCATAAAGACCGAGAAGGAAGCAAGACAAGTGTTACACCTGCCTCTACTAAGTTCAAAGTTCAAAGGTTCAATTAATATCAGAGAATGTATGCAGTATACAATCCGGAATTCGCACTCTTCACAGACATCCACGAAACAAGAGGAAACATCGAAGCTCCAGAAACCCCCTTCCCCACCCCTCGCACAAACAACAGCAAAAGCATCAAACTCTTCCCCCCCCACCATTCAAGGCTAAAGAAGCATTGACTCCATCCCCCACCATGCAAGAAACTGCAGAAGCTCCCCAAAGAGACTTTGAGTCCAGAGTCCATCAAAACTACAGTCCATAACCCAGCACTTTGGTATCTCAGACAGGCTCTCACTCTCCATCAAAAGAGAGGGGGGGGGAAATCGCTCAAGTACAGGGACCTCTCTCCAATAGCGGCCATACTCAATGTTCCAGTCTCCCATGACACTTCAGTCAGCGAAGTCGGTGAGGAACCAGGTTGTCCTCAGGGCCGCTCCCTGAGGCTGCACTTCTTCCAGGACGCTCCTGGAGATAGCGAAGCACCAGGTCATGCCGCCAGTCCAAAAAGCTGCTGCTTGCGAAGAACCGTGGTTTGAACCGACTCTGAGGGAGCCCTAGCCACGTTGAAAAGAAAGACGTAAGAGAAGAAGAATAAGCTGTTTTGTTCTGAACTGGAAGAATTCGCTCATGTCTGCAAAAATGGTGGCTGGCAGCATCCTTCCTCGCTCCTCCCTCCTTGCCACACCACCGTTTAGGGCCCCAAACAATCCTTCTAGTTGAGGCAAAACTTCACCTGCAAGTCTGTCGGAGTTGTCTGCTTTATCTGGGCTCCCAGTGCAGCCCCCTGTACATTGGTGAGACGTGACGTAGATTGGGGAACTACTTCATCGAGCACCTTCATTATGTCCGCTGCAAAATGCAGGATTTCCTGGTGATCAACCATTTCAATTTCCCATTCCGACATGTTGGTCCCCAGCCTCCTCTACCACCACAATGAGGCCACCCTCAAGTTAATGGAGCATAGCTCATATTCCATCTGGATAGCCACCAACCTGATGGCACGAGCATCGATTTCTCCAATTTCTCTCACCTATCACCTTCCAGTAGCTTGAACTCCTTCCCTTCCCCCACCTTGTTATCCTGATTCCTGCTCCCTCCCATTCCAGTCCTGATGTAGGGTCACAGCCTGAAACATTGACTCTTTATTCCTCTCCATAGATGCTGCCTGACCTGTTGAGTTCCTCCAGCATTTTGCGTGCGTTGCTCCAGATTATCATCTTCTACAGAATCTCTCCTGTTTATGTGATGAAAACCCAGCTCAGTTTGTGATGGTTGAAGAATTAGATTTTTTTTCATTGAAAATTACATTTTCAGCTGTTGGTTTGGGGGAATTCCAAGAGTAAAGTTGATCGAAGCGAGCATGTCTAACTGTTGGGAGTTGTGCCAATAAGCACAGAGTTCAGTTAAAGAGGCCTGAAATAGAAAGAAATAAAAAAGATCAGCTTTATTTGCATGTTATGTCCAAGAATGTGCTGGGGCAGACTATCGCTATCGCTATTGCAAGTATCGCTTTGCTTCTTACGCCAACAGAGCACACTCACAACTCACTATGTATTGCATTGTACTGCTGCTGCAGGGCAACAGATGTCATGACATATGCCGCTGATATTAAACCAAGTTCTCATTCTGTACACCTTTGAACTGTGGGAGGAGACTGGAGCACCTGGAGGAAACCCACAAGGTCACGGGGAGAACGTACAAACCCTTTGCAGACAGCGGTGGGAATTGAACCCTGGCTGCTGGCACTGTACAGTGTCGTGCTAACTGCTACGCTGCCTTCACTTGCGGAGAACAAACCCTTTGTATTCAAGAATGGGAACCAGGTGTCAATAATAAACAGGAGAAAGCCTGAAGATAGTGGAAACCCAGAGCAACGCACACAAAATGCTGGAGGAACTCAGCGGCTCAGGAAATTATTAAACTGCTGAGTTGAAACATCAGCTGTTTATTCATTTCCATAGATGCTGCCTGACCTGCTGAGCTCCACTGGCATTTTCTGTGTGTTGCTTTGGGTTTCAATAAGCTTTCATAGAAATAGCACAGACAAATATAGGTACAATACTTGTTAGAAGCAACACACACAAAATGCTGGAGGAACTTAGCAGGTCAGGCAACATCTATGGCAAGGAATAAAGAGTTGATGTTTCAGGCCGAGGCTGGTGATCAAGACAAGAATGGGCCAGAAGCTGAAATAAGAAGGTGGGTGGGGGGAGGAGTACAAGCTGGCAGATCAGCTGTTAGAAGCAACAAGGTGTTCTGCTTTGGAGGAAATACTCTGTGGTGATAATCGTGGAGAAATACAGTGTGGACACATCTCTCTGCTAACGAAGCTAGTCCCAGTTGCCTGGGTTTGGCCCATATCCCTCATAACCTTTTCTACACTTTACTTAAACCTTTCCCTAGCTGCTGTAAAGTTTAGAAAGGTTCTGAAACTCATATTGAACCTGGAAGCTGTCCAAAATGAGGGAATTTGAGGAAAGCAACTTTATTGATTTATTTATTGAGCTACCTCGCAGAATAGGCCCTTCTGTTTCTTCGAGCCATGCCACCCAGCAACCCCCAGTTTTCCCAGTCCTGATGAAGGATCTCAGACCAAAATGTTGACTGTTTATTCATTTCCATATATTCTGTCTGACCTGCTGACTTACAGCATCTGCAGATTTTCTCGCATTTGGGAACCCCGAATTTAACCCCAGCCTAATCACGGGACAAATTACAAGGACCAATTAGCCTACCAACCACTACGGCTTTGGACTGTATGAGGATATTGGAGCTGCCGGAGGAAACGCACACGGTCACGGGGAGAATGCACAAACTCCTCACAGACAGTGGTGGGAATTGAACCAGCATTCAGCTAACCATTCTGCTCCCATGCCACCATCTGTTTCCCATCAATAAAACCCGGGAAAGTTGTGGGCTGTACTCAGGAAGGTCACTCTGGTGAATTTACTGTGGGAAAAGGTGATGGAGAGCAATTGGATACAAAGTGGCTCTTGGGCCCCAACTCTCCATGCTATCGATGGAATGTGGTGAATACAGCCCTCACAACCATCAGGCTCCCGAACCAGTGTGGGTAACTTCAATTCTGAACTGATTCTAGTATCTACAGACTCACTTTCAAGGACTCTACAACTCATGTTCTCAGATATATTGTCCAAAGTGATGGAATTTTTCTATCATTCATTCGTTATATTTCATGTTATATAACATCGGCGATCATGGTCTTCCATCTTTTCATGACCATGATTGTTCTTGGCAAATCTTTCTACAGAAGTGTTTTACTTCTTTTGAGCAGAGTCTTTACCAAATGGATAAATGGGTCAATACTCTTCAGAGATCATCTGCCTGGCATCAGTGGTTGCACAATCAGGACTTGCCTTCTCTCCATACTAGGTCCTGAATCTCCTCAGCTCCGCCCATCAGGTTCTCGTTCGCCTTAGAGCCACGTCCGGTGCATTTCTTCAACAGGCAGTTTTACTTCCACATGAGCAACCACCATCCACTGCTCATTCTGAACCTCCTCCAGCTCTGGCTGAGGCTTGGAAATCCCCAGCACAAGACAGTCCCAAAGCGAAACAGGAATTTCATCTTGATCGAGTTTGGAAGGCAGGGAGTTCCCACGTAAATGCCACATTCCCAAGCCAAGCATGAGGAAATGAGTCAGCAGGCAATTCCATGAACCATTTGATAGTCCAACGCTTTCTGGGTTTGAATTACCCCTGCATTCATTCAAGAACAGACAAAATACAGGCAACACACACACATGCAATGCTGGAGGAACACGTTATCAAAATGTAAATTACAGGCTCCAATTGTGCACAGACTAGTAGTAGAGTATATTTCAGGCCAATATACTGATGAGATCCTGGTGAAGCATCTCAGCCTGAAAAGTTGCCTGTTAATCATCTTGTACAGGTCAGGCAGCATCTACGGCAGACAGATGAGATTTACCAGGATGCTGCCCGGATCAGAGAGTATGTCTTATGAAGATAAGTTGAGTGAGTGAGGGCTTTTCTCTTAAAGTGAAGAAGGATGAGAGGTGACTAGACAGAGGTGTACATGATAATAACAGACAACTTTTCAGGCTGAGATTCTTCATCAGGGTATTGGTTCGAAGTATACTTCTATTACTAATCTGTGTGCAATCGAAGCCTGTAATTTACATTTTGATAACGTGTTTTTGGGGTGAGTGGTCGGGCGCTACTGCTATCTCCGAGGCCATTGGGTGTGTTAGAGAACAAGAGAGTGCGGCCTAATGGCAGTGTGAACCCATTACTGGCTCCATTTCTTGACCAACACACCCATCAAAGCGTCGAGCAAGATTGAAATCAACGAGGACGAGTGTTCAGTACCGTCTGCCTGTGTTTGACTGGCCTCCCTCTCCCTCTTGCTGCTGGAGGAAGGAGCAGGAGACCTCTAAAAACAAAACCAATCAACAAACTGCACCAATCTAAACTTGCGTCTGGTTCATGTTATATGTATTTTTGATTTCTGGTTATTCCTTTCCTTGCTATTTTGCGTGATTTTGATTGGGGTGGACTGGCTCTGCAGTCACAGCACTAACTTGAACTGAACTGAATGTTCCTAGATTGTATCAAGGATCCTGTGGTTTGATATTTAATATTCTGTTATTCATTCATTTTTTGCTGTTTATGTGATTTATTCTTTTTTTGTGTGTGTTAAGTGTTTGATGTTTTCTTTCAACAGGCTCATGGTTTTTTTTTTGCTTCATGGCTGTTTGTGGGGAAGATAAACCTTTTCTATATAGCAAAGACGAAAAGTTAACGCACCTCGAGAAAAGTTTTTGTAATGATTATAACCACCTCATTTCACCAAATACTGTACAGATGGCCCAACAAAAAACTCAGAGGTGTGTGGCTGCACCTTGATGGAGTGGTACCTAGTGCCACTTGGTGGAGGCAGTCAGTACTACAGAAATTAACGAGACACAAGCTACAAACTGAAACAGAGCTGGAAGTGGGGTGCAAATTATTCCAATGAATATGTTCCCCTGGGTACCCCAGGTTCCTCCCGCATCCCAAAGACCAATTGGATATTCTAAATTGCTACGAGCTTGGACAGGTGCAAACCAGGTGTCGATGCTTCCGTGAAGAATACACTTCAGGTCCAAGGGGTAGACAAGGGAGGGGCAGTGGGATCATTCAGCTGGCCTCCTGTGTTGTGGAAAACTACCTCAATGAGCTAACTCACTGGAACACGGAGATCAAGAGAGTTCACAGCCAAAATACGTGACCCATGGATTCCAGGTGAGATTGACAGGGAGAAAGAAGTTGGTCCTTCTAGAATTAAGGCACACTCTCAGAGAAGATTGGGGAGGGGTGGGGAATCTTAGGAACCCAACTGCTGAGGACTGAGGGCGTTACAAACACTGAAAATATTTAAACTGAGACCGTGAGATTTGTGACATTACGGAATCTCAGCGGAAGCGATTTCCATAGCTCTTCACTTTGCTCAGGGCTACTTGGACAACAGGAACACATCCCGTCAGGCTGCTGTTCATCAACTACAGCTCAGTGATCAACACAATCATCCACTCCAAACTCTAGTACCTCCCTCTGCAACTGGATCCTTCACATCCTCATCAACAGACTTTAATCACTGAGGATTGGTAACAACATCCCTTCCCTTCCTTGAAGACCATTGACACAGGTGCACCTCAAGGCTACAAGCTTAGACCCCGGATCTAATCTCCATACACACATAGGATCAAATGGAGCACGTGAGGAATATTAACAAGCTAGAAAATAACTAAAGAAGAGGATCTAACCTGGTCTCAAGATATCAATGTGGCTAATGTTGTACCCCTGTTTAAGAAGGGAACAAGAGAAAATCATGGGAACTATAGACCAGCAAGTCTTACGTCAGTTTTAAGGAAATTACCAGAGAAAATGCTTCGGGTTAGGATTTATGAGTACTTGGAAACCCCTGGCCCAATTAGAGAGAGCCAGCATGGTTTTATGTGGGGCAAGTCATGTCTTACCAACTTGATTGAGTTTTTCAACAAGGTGAGAACAGAGGTTGATGACGGTAGGGCAGTGGATGTTGTCTGCATGGATTTTAGTAAGGCGTTTGACAAAGTCCCAAATGGGAGGCTAATCCAGAAGATTAAGATGCATGGGGTCCACAGCGAATTGGTTGTTTGGATTCAGAACTGGCCTGAGCACAGAAGACAGAGGGTAGTGGTTGAAGGGACATATTCGAGCTGGAGATCTGTAGAGTGAAGTTCCGCAGGGATCTGTGCTGGGACCTTTGCTGTCTGTGATGCTGATAAATGACCTGGAGGAAAATGTAGATGGGTAGGTTAGTCAGTTTGTAGATGATACCTAGATTAGTGGAGTTGTGGTCAGTGTAAAAGACTGGCAAAGAATACGGTGTGATACAGATCAGTGGCAGATATGGACAGAGAAATGGCAGATGGAGTTTAACCCAGATAAATGTGAGGTGTTGCACCTTGGGTAGGGCAAATGCAAGGAGGTAGTACACATGTACCAGTATCATTGTTTGGCGGCAATGAGTGAGATACAAGACCTGGTTGAGTGGCGTCACAACTCCTTGCTCAGTTGTCAATAAAACCAAGCAACTAATCAGAATCAGGTTTAATATCATCAGCATATATCATAAAATTTGTAGTTATGTGACAGCAGTACGTGGAAATACATAATAAAAACTGTAAACTGCAGTAAGTAAATACATACAAATTAAATAAGTAATGCAAAAAGTGAAATAAGAGAGTAGTGCAGTAATGTTCGTGGTTTCAATGTCCATTCAGAAATCTGCTGACAGAGGGGAAAAGGTAGTCCTGAATATGTACATTGAAGTTAGGAATGAGAAGAGGGCATGTCCTGGGTGATGGGGGTCCTTAATGATGGATGTCGCCTTGTTGAGGCATCAGTCCTTGAAGATGTCCCTGAGTTCAGAGAGGGGACACCACAAGCCAGTTCTCATTAATAAAGTGGAGAGAATACACTGTTCCATTTTCCTGGGTTTTAACATATCAGATGATCTATCCTGGGCCCAGCTCATAGATGCTCAAGAATGCACGCCAGCACCTCTACCCTCATAGAAGTTTAAGGAAATGTGGCTTGTCACCAAATACTCCAGGTAACTTCTACAGCTGCACTGTTGCAAGCATTCTGACAGCTGGCATCACAGCCTGGTATGGCATTTTCAACACGGTAACATCAGAGGCTGAAAGCCATGGTGGATGCAGCCCAGTCCATCATGGGCACAAGCTCTCTATGGTACTGGCAACACCTACAGGGGAACTGCCTTAAGAAGGCAGCAGCTGTCATCAAGGATCCTCCCACTTGCACGTGCCCATTCCTCGTAGCTACCATTGTGCAGGAGGTACAGAAGCCCGAAGTTCCACACCAGCAGGTTCTGGAACAACAAATTTCCCATAACCATTGGCTCTTGTACTCACCAGCGCAGTCCAAACTCTACCTCAAGAACATAACACTACAGACCACCTCTTCCACTACCATAGCATTCTCATTGTGTTCTTGAAGGATTTAAAGTTTAATTTGTCACTTGTACATCAAAATATTGAAACATGCAGGGAGCATATGAGGAGTTAGGAAGGGGCAAAAAGGTGCAAGAGGTAAAGGGCTGAAGAAGAAGGAATCTGATAGCAGAGGACAGTGGACCGTGGGAGAAAGGGATATTACCTCCCTGCTTCTCATAAGGCTAAGGAGATGATTGTGTATTTTAGGAAGGTGGAGGCTAACTATTCCTCACTGCATATGAACGTGCAAATTTAGGAACACCAAGTTTATGATGATCTCACCTGGTCCCCAACACCACCTCATTAGTCAATAAAGCACAGCAGCATCTCCAATTTCTGAGGAAATTGGGGTGAGTGAGGCCCCCTCCCTCATTCTGATCAATTTTTACAGGAGCACCATTGAGAGCGTCTTGACCAGCTGCATCACCATCTGGTTTACGAAATGCAAGGTATCTGAGCACAAGACCCTACAAAGGAATGTGGCCACCGGGAGATTCCGCTTTTCTGGCTGATTGAGCACAGGTGCTCCCCGAAGCGATCTCCCAATCTGCGTTGGGTCACAGGAGGCCCCAGTGGGAGCATTAGAAACAGCAGATGACCCCAGCAGACTCACAGGTAAAGTGTCACCTCATCTGAAAGGACTGTTTGGAGCCAAAATAAATGGGATCTCCCAATGGCCACCCATTTCAATTCTACTTCCCATTCCCATTCCAACTTGTTGGTCCATGGCCTCCCCTACTGCCACAACGAGGCCAACTCAGGTTGGAGGAGCAATACCTTATATTCTGTCTGGGTAGTCTCCAATCTGATGGCATGAACATCGATTTTTTGAACTTCTGGTAATGCCCCCCACCATTCCTCTCTCTCATTTTATCTCCGTACCTGCCCACCACCTCCCTCTTCCCTTTCTTCAATGGTCTTCTACCCTCTCTCATCCCCATTCTCCAGCTTTTGTTTCACCAATCAACTTCCCAGCTCTTTACTTCACACCCCCACACCCCCCGTTTCACCTTCACCTACCACCCTGCACGTCTTCCTCCCCTCCCCCACCTTCTTATCTGACCTCATCAGTTTCCCCGGTCCTGTGGAAGAGTCTCGGCCCGAAACGTCGACTGTTTCCACAGATGCTGCTTGAGCTACTTTGATCAAGATTTCCAGCATTCTTTTATCTTTACCCGTTCGGTTGTCCTTTCTTCTCTTCTCCTCCCCTTCCCTCCCCGATTCCCCCGCGGCTCTCTCTCCGTCTTGTTGCGAGCACCCTGAAACGCAGGCGGCGATTGACACAAGGCTCAACCAATTGGAACGCGCATCGACGATGGCTGGGTTAAAGTCCCGCCCTATAAACACAATGACAGACATTGTGAACCACAGTGTGACCAATAGGAGCGGGAGGCGGGAAGGGCGATAAGCCCAGCCCCCTAATCCCCTAGATGCCCAATGGGAGCGAGAGGCGGGAATGGTTATGACCCGCCTCAGAAGCTCAGGGTGACTAATCGGAAAGTGCGGCGGCTGCGGATGCCCCCGCCCCAGATGCCTAGGGCGACCAATAGAAACACGGATTTGGGGAGAACCCCCGCCTCGCAACCACTGGACAACCAATCACTAAAAGGGTAGGCGTGACCAGGCCTCACGTTCACAGGCTCCGGTTGAGGCCGCGCTCCCTGACCTGTTGCCCCGCATTGCCTGGTCCCTCTCTCTCTCTGTGCGGCCTCGCAAGTCACCCGCCGCCCAGGATGTTTATCATCAGGTCCGAGTATGACAGGTGGGTCTCGCCTTCCCGCTGCCACACGATGCGCTGAGGTCGCATCAACCATCCCCCGTCAATTGGGCCTGGACCCGGGGCCTCGGCTGCTGCTGTTATTTCCTGCATCCGGGCCTGCGTGCCGGGTCCTCGCTCTTTCGCGTCCCAGTGCTTTGGTGTCCGGTCGCCGGATGGGTCTCGGGCCTCGAGCCTTTTAACAAACGACAAGGTTTCACTTTCATATTCAAGCCGGGGCTGCTGAGTCACAGCGCCGGTTCGGGGCTGGGCCCGGGCCTGGAAACGGGCTGAGGAGCCGAGTCGACAACCAGTTTAACAATTTGCAAGTTGTGATTCTGGTGAACGGGCCTCTTGAACGATAAGACTGATTCTTAACTAAACTATCTACCTGATGAATTGATGAAGCCATACAGATGCATTGATCTGCATGGCTAACATAAAAATTAACCACTCATTGTATGTGCCAATAAGTTAATGAAGGTTCTCAGTCATTCAGGCCATTGTATATCAAACAGCAGTAAATCAAGACAACTGGTAGAAGTAACGAGTGTCATTAGTCTTATCTTTGCATGAATGGAGGGATAGAGATGTTAGGACTGCATTGTAAGTAGCTGAATGGTGGTGTCGTACCCCATGCCCTCTGGACTCCAATTCCCAAACGAATGGCCCAACATAGGAGGACTAATAGCTCAGGTCAAGACTCAGCTGTATATTTACACCTAAAGCGTTGTTATTCTTTGATAACAATGTGTACATTTTGGACAGGGAGGACATGTGGTTTAAAAGAGGAGCTAAAGAAGCCATCTTTGTCAAACTGGAAAACCTATCCCTGAACAGGTGGGGTACGACACCACCTATCAGCTACTTACAGTGCAGCCCTAACATCTCTACCCTGGCGTCTCCATTACAGTTCACACCTCCATTCATGCAAAGATAAGACTAATGCCCCTCTCATTACCTCTGGGACTCTTAACGACCCTCATGTGATTGCTATACCTTTAAACAACTCAGTTTTTTTTAGTTGTAATACCATGGATCAGAACTGAAGAAGCCTCTCAGATGAGTGGTGAAACAACACAGCAAGTCTAATTGCCTTGATTTACTACTGCTTGATTAAACCATTTATAATCAATTCTCTCCCACTGTAACGACTCCCAACATGTTACACCAGGCTCAAGGACAGCTATCTTGCTGTTGTAAAACTATTGAATCGACTTGGATTCTTGGCGTCATGCTCTACCTGGTCATGGTCCTTTCATCTTATTGCCTGCCTGCACTGTACCCTCTCTCTGACTGTAACATTCTGTTATTGTTTTACTTTGTCCTACCTCAATACTCTGTGATGAATTGATTTGTATGGATAGCGTACAAACAAAGATTTTTCACTGTACCTTGGGACATGTGACAATAATAAACCAATTCTCTCCCACTTTAACCGCTCCTACCACCTCTATCGACCCATGTTAAAAAGGACTGTCTCTACCTGAAAATATACATGGTTGTGAACTTGAATTTTGTCTCCCTGCACACACTTTCTCTCTGACTGTTACACTTTTTTTCTGCATTCCTATTTCTTTTTCTTTTGTTTTACCTTGATGTAATTGTGTTTGGAATAATCTGACTGAATGTCGGACAAAATGGTTTTTCACTCTGTTTCAGTAAGTGTGACAATGATAAGCTAGTTGCAGTGTACGTGGTAATGATAAATACAGTGAGTACAAAACAAGTTTTCTGTCCCAGCTCCATTCCCAGCCACTTTCCATGACATCCAGGAACCCATCCACCCCTGATTGGAGTGAACCTCCAGATACCCCACGCTAGAGAATTCCAAAGCTTCAGGAATTTCTCCTCGTCCCAGCTTGTCCCTTTCATTATTCTGCTGAAGCCTCTTTCATATTAGAGAGATACTGCTGTCAGTTATTGAAAGGTAAACTTTTAATTGCAAGGACAAATACTCTGAGCTTGAGCTCTACATTGGAGACGAGATTACAGGTGATGGAAACTGGAGCAGCAAACAATGTTTCTGGAGAAACTCAGCAGGTCAGGCAGCACCTGTAGAGGGAAATGGACAATTCACATTTCAGCATCCTTCATCTCTATTGATGCTGTTTGACCATTCTGTCATGGCTGGTTTATTATCCCTCTCAACCCCATTACCTTTGATATCCTTACCAATCAGGAAACCTGTCAACCTCAGTTTTAAATATACCTTGATGACTTGACCTCCATAGCCATCTGTGACAATGAATTCTGTAGGTTCACCACACTCTTGCTACAGAAATTCTTCCTGATCTCTGTTTTAAAGGGATATTCCTCAATTGTGAAGCTGTTTCTTCTGGTCCTCCAACAGTTTTGTTCTTTTTACATGGCACATTGCCTCTTGAGATACGAGGTAATCAGATTTGTAGAAGTCCTTTGATTCTTCAAGTACCAGATTCAGTGTGTATCTTCACGCTTGTTAGCCCTGGGGTCATTGCACAATCCTGTCCTGTTCCAGAGTTGGGTAAGGAGGTCTCCTTTTTCAGAGACCCAAACATTAAATCCATGTTCCGCTCATTTTAAGACCATAGTTGTAGAATACACCTGGTGCTACTTAGACACGTCTTCAGTGATGAACCCGGGGTCGTAGGATGTTTCAGGTCTTTAATCATTAGACACCCTTGCCCGGGCAACCCAGCTGGGGGTAATCAGCCCCCCCCCCCCCCCGACTTGCGTCCAAGTGGCGCAATAATCCACAGCCACCACGAGGCCTTTTCAGCAGCCTCCAGAATGTTCTTGGTGGCTCTTCTGTACTGCAGTCCCTTTACTCCAAGGAGTTTAAGTCCGCTGTAATGAATGGCCAGCAAAGCCCCGGCACCCAACTTCGACTGGCTCACAGTGAGCTCTCCAGCATTCTGCTCAAGATCCGTGTATTTAGCCCCCTTGCATTTGTTGGCCTCTTCACTACATCCTCATCCAACTGGAGCCACTGCTCCTTGTTAGCAGCAGGCCACTTCACCTGACGCTGTTCTGACTTCCTGCTTAGTGGGGTAACGTGTTGCTTGGAGGTTCTGGGTACTGGGGTGACTCCGAGCCTGGCTCGTCCGTCTGACCAGATTCTGTAGTCAGCACTACAGAGCTTGTAGTACTAGCTCCTGTGTGTATAGGAGCAGTAGCAGAATTAGGCTATTTGACCCACCGATCTGTGCTGCTATTTCATCTTGGCTGATCTATTTCCCTCTCAGTCCCAATCACCTGCCTTCTCCCTTATCCCTTCATGCCCTGTCTAATCAAGAGCCTATCAGCCTCTGCCTTAAGTATACCTGATGTCTTGGCAACAAAATCCACAGATTCAAACTCACTGGCGGAAAAAAAAAATTCCTCCTTACCTCAGCTCTAAATGGACGCCCCTCTGTTCTGAGGCTTTTTGTCTATAATTTTCTTGTTGTAACTTGTTTGTTGCAGAACTGCCTCCATTTCCCACTTCATTTATATAGTATCCTTGATCCTGATAGTGAGCCAAGCAGATCTGGAGTATGATTCTGGCTGGTGGTGCACGCTTGGACCTTACTCTCCATGAGGGTCTGATCACCAGGCCTCATCTGTAGGGATTTTCAATGATGTCATTGTCTCAGTGATCATCAACTCTGCTGCCCGTGGCTGAGGCTGGAGATGCCATTAGAATGGACCTGTTTTATTTGTCACATGTATATTGAAACATACAGTCAAATGCATCATTTGCGTCAACATGCAACACAGTCCAAGGACATGCTGGGGACACCCCATGAGTGTTGCCAAGCTTCCGACGTTAACATAGCATGCCCACAACTTATAACCCCAACCAGAACTGTATCTCTTTGGAATGTGAGAGGAAACTGGAGCACCCAGAGGAAACCCACATGTTCAAGGAGAGAGCGTACAATCTCCTTACAGACAGCAGCATGTGTTGAACCCTGATCTGTGATAGCTGGCACTGTAACATGATTGCGCTAACGGCTATGCTATCATCCTGCCCATTTTAGTTCAACCAACTACAGTGGATTCCAGTTGGTAGGGTCAAAAATCACAAAAACTAATTGAGAAAATAGCTGGGATTCCATTTGTTTATTTGGAACACCATGCTGTTTAATTGGGACAGGAGACTATAGCTTTAAATAATGTACTGGTTAGGCACAGGAATACATTCAGCCAGAGACTCATTCCACCAAGATGCAACACTGAGCGTCATAGGAAGTCATTCCTGACTGTAGCCATCAAACTTCACAACTCCTCCCTTGGAGTATCAGACACCCTGAGCCAATAGGCTGGTCCTGGACTTATTTCCACTTGGCATAATTTATTTATTATTATTATTTATGGTTTTATAGATAGATAGATACTTCATTCATCCCCAAGGGGAAATCCAACATTTTTCCAGTGTCCCATACACTTATTGTAGCAAAACTAATTACATACAGTATTTAACTCAGTATAAATATGATATGCATCTAAAATCACCCTCCCAAAAAGCATTAATAAATAGCTTTTAAAAAGTTCTTAAATAGTTTACTGAAGTGCATTGAGTGGTAACTTAAGCTCAGTCCTAACCCTGACACTTTAACATGTCTTGCCCCTGGTGGTTGAATTGTACAGCCGAATGGCGTTGGGGAGTAATGATCTCTTCATCCTGTCTGAGGAGCTTTGCATTGACAGCAACCTGCCGCTGAAGCTGCTTCTCTGTCTCTGGATGGTGCTGTGCAGAGGATGTTCAGGGTTTTCCATGATTGACCGTAGCCTACTCAGTGCCCTCCGCTCTGCCACCGATGTCGTACTCTCCAGTTATGTGCCCACGACAGAGCCTGCCTTCCTTACCAGCTTATTAAGACGTGAGGCGTCCCTCTTCTTAATGCTGCCTCCCCAGCACGCCACCATTGCTATATTTCTACACTATTCTTGGTTGGTGCGACTGTAACGAAACCCAGTTTCCCTCAGGATCAATAAAGTATGTCTGTCTGTAAATAAGTTTGTTATAAGCATCAATCACATGCACTTGCATGGCTATTACACACTACACCATGTTTAGAGCAAACAGTTTTTAAACATCAGTTGCATGTGTTTGTGTTCAAGCAGCAGTGACTTTTGTCATGAGTAGTTGACAAGACATGAGCGGTAAGACAGTTCCGAACTGGTTTTGCTCCCTGTGTTTTCATGCATTCAGGGTTGGTGATGTCAGTAATGGTCACGAATGAAAATGAAATCACTTCACTACTCCAACAAGTTAGGAACTACAAAGAAGTTGAAGGTATCGACAATGTTGAATGTTACAATGAAAATGAAAATTCAGACAATGCAGTTTGTAACAAGGCAATCCGTTATGTACACTAGGTGTCAGTGTTGATTTTGTCCATTTACAGTCAAAGAATAGTTGTTGCAACATACACTGGAGTGAATTCTTTTGTCAACAAGCATTAGGACTGTAGTAGTATTAGTAGTGTGCTAATTTGTCCTGTAATTCATTTCAACATGACTGGCATCAAGACCAGCTCCTCTGCTATCAGCTAGTTGCTCGACAGCACAGGAGCTGGGCTTGGTGTGGACTGTGTTGCCGCCTGCTACAGAAAAGTGTCAGAGTTGGTGCGGAAAGGTAGTCTGCAGTCTGACAGCAAGTAATTATCTTGGACATTTTTCTTGTGAGCACAAGACCCTGTTGGACATTGGGAATGTAAAATACTGGAAGTCTGGTTCACTGGTTTATTGGCATGACTAACAACGGGGAGCGCATGCCCTCGATTGCCGTAAGGACTAGGCTCATGCCGTGGGCTTACATGTTGGAGTAGGCCTGGAGGGGAGATGCTGGAGGCAATGTGGCACAGTGTCCACGCTGGATTCTGGACTGGCCCCAGCATAGCTGATGCCTCCAGTGTTCAGTCAATGGGAGACAACCTGGGTTTACTGTATGGTTAACCCTTCTGCAGAATGCTGAGAACTTTTTTTTTGCCGGAAAATTCCGAAAACAATTTATTTACCAATGTGAAATATACAGACACTACACGTTTAGACTGCTGAGAAATACTTGTTCTTGCCAACAGCACTCATGCATCATTGATTTACAGGACGTTTCACTAAGGGACTTAGATGATATATTTTTATGTGGCTGTATGGTTACTGCTGTCTGATGTGTCGCGTGCTTTGTTTTTATGATTGTTGGTACAGTGTTTTACACCTTGGCTCTGGAGTAACACTGTTTCATTTGGCTGTATTCATGAATGGTTGAATAATAATTACACTTAAATACATAATTTGTTACTCAGTCCTTTGTATGTTTTTTCAGTATTTCCATGAAACTTTAGCTAAATAGAGTAGCAATTTACTTGGGCCAAAGTGTACTGGTCTTGATGTGTGCAATCAACTGGAATATACTGTACTTAACTATACAATTCAGATGGGCTGAGTGGCCACTAGTGTTCTGTGATTCTTTTTGAGGAAATAATTCTTTCATTTTGCGTTTCAGGGGCGTTAACACATTCTCTCCAGAAGGCAGATTATTTCAAGTTGAATATGCTATAGAGGCCATTAAGGTGTGTATTTAAAATGCCTTTGTTTTACAGTGATGAGTTAACTCTAGAGATTCTCACAGCCCATGCTGTGGGAGACCTCTCACACTTACTTTGCTAGTTATGCTTTTTTTAATCTAACGTACAACTTGGGTAACATTGACCATTTCCTATCATCCTGTATTGGTATTGCTCCATTCACAATCACATGCCATCCCAAAGATAACTCTTGTCCTCATAACCTTACATCTTATTGACTTCTAGTTCATTTTCTCTGTAATTGTAACATTTTATTCTGCTTTCTGTTATGTTTTACCTTGTACTACTCAATGTACTGTTGTAATGAATTGAATCTGTATGAACAGCAATTAAGAGAAATGCTGGAGAAATTCAGCAGGTCAGATAGCATCTGTGGTGGGGGGGAAGCAAGAGATTAGCTTTATTAAGACTACACAAGACAAATTTTTTGCTGTGCCTTGGTACATGTGACTGATAAATCTAGTTACTAGTTTAAAACACTTAATAGCTTTCGGCATAACATCTTAAACTTTGACAAACTTCTATAGATTTGTAGTAGAGAGTATATTGTCTGGCTGCATCACAGCCTGGTATGGAAACACCAATGGCTTTGAATGGAATATCCTACAAAATGTTGTTGTTACAGCCCAGTTCATCACAAATAAAGCCCTTCCAACCATTGAACGTATCTACATGAAAAGCTGTCGCAGAAAAGCAGCATCCTTAATCTGGGACTCCCATCACTCAGGTCATGCTCTTCTCACTTCTGCCATCAGGGAGAAGGTACAGGGAGCTCAGGACTCATACCACCAGGTTCAGGGACAGTCACTACCCCTTAACCATCAGGCTCTTGAATCAAAGGGGCTAACATCACTCAACTTCACTTGCCCCGTCACTGAAATGTTCCCACAACCAATGGATTCACTTTCAAGGACTCTTCGTTTCATGTCCTTGATATTTATTGCTTATTTATTTAATATTGTTTTCATATTTGCATAGTTGTCTTCTGTATTCTGGTTGAACGCCCTAGTTGGGCAATCTTTCATTGATTCTGTTATGGTTATTATCCTATAGATTTATTGGGTATACTCACAAAGCAATGAATCTCAGGGTTGTATGTGGTGACATCTGAATAAGCTGACTGAACTTCAAACCGATGTTTCTAGGTTTGTGGGCATTCTCTTCTATGCTGGATGTGTAAAATAAAACAGGATCAAGGAACCTATAAATTCTGTTATTTTTGATGTCAAGATGCAACAGATGGCAAGTGTTAGCGCGGTGTGTTCTCACTGCTGAGTTGATCTATTACCCTACCTCTGATTTGTGACTCTGTACTTGCCTATTTCAATAAAAATATGTTGTTAAGCAGTTTTCTCATAACCCCGCTGAGTATCCACAAGTTTTGATAGCTGCTGTGGCTTGGTATTAGTGCGTCCCTCTCCCAGTCAGGAGGCTTCGTGCTCTAATTCAGAGACCAGAGCCAAGTACCAGGCTGGCCACTGCCAAAGTTACAGCCCTTTGGATGAGTACATTGCGACGGAGTCTTAACACAAAGATTTTCACTCCCTTGCATTGGATGGATGTAAGATTTAAATAAATTCTAAGATTGATATATGTTGAGGTATTGACCTCAGGCTTCATCTGGTACCTTGTTAATGTCAAAGATCCAGTGAGGTTGTTTCAAAGAGCAAAGTTATTTCTCTGGTGTCTTAATGACATGATAGTTTACAGTTCCAAAGACTGTTTTGACATGGGACAGTAATCTGCTTTATTAGTAACATGCACATCTTTTGATCAAAACTGTGGTTCTGCCCCTGCCCTCTTCCCCACCTCACCTACTGGAACTGAGGACATAATCCTGGGCTTGCATTCATTCTAGTGCGGGACTGATGTTGGCTGAGTCTACAGTCCTCTGCAGCTTTTTCCAATCCTGTGCATTAGTGCTTCCGTACCAGACAGTGATGCAGTCAGTCAGATTGCTGTCCATGGTACACCCGTAGAAATTTGCTGGAGTCTTTGATATGTAGGCTGATACTCCTATGCAATGCAGATGGAGTGGAGTACTATAAGAAAAGCCACCATTTGTACTCTTAAACAAGATAACTCGTGAAATTTCCCTTAAATTAAATTTATGCTGTCTGTTTCCACAGTTGGGTTCCACTGCCATCGGAATCCAAACCAGTGAGGGTGTTGTTCTAGCGGTTGAGAAGAGGATCACGTCCCCACTGATGGAACCCAGCAGCATTGAAAAAATAGTTGAAATTGATTCTCACATAGGTCAGTTTATTGTGGAAGGAGGGGAATCAGACAATTAACTGTCTTGTTTTTGGAACTTGTCTTTCAGTTTTACTATCCATTTTAAAAAGTACAAGGGTAAACTTTATGGAGATTGTGAAGTATTTTATGTCAAAATAAGGTTTCAGAGATCCACCATTTATTTGTAGCCTGTTCAAATCTTTCTGTATTTTTGTTTGGGCACAGGGGTGTTTTTTGTTTCAAATTCCTTCACTAGGGTTCCCAACCTGGGGTCCACGGACCCCTTGGTTAATGGCATTAAAAAGATTAAAAAACATGCATATTGGGTTCACCATCATGTGCTTGCCTGTTAAAGTAGCACTCAAACTTTAAAACAGGATCTTGTCCTTTTTCAGTCTGCCTTTGGCTTAATTCTCCCTCTCCATTCACTCCTTGAAAACAATCCCCTTCCAACCTCCTGTCAATAACTTGAATTTAATCAACCCAGTCATGATGGCTCTGCCTTTGTTCATCCAAACTTCCACAGTTCTCACCCCAAACCTCATTACCTTTCTCTCCTATGTTAGTATTCTGTTTAAAACCTGACTGACAAGGGAGTAGGCAGTTTAAATGGATTGGATGGGTCCAGAGACCTGTTTCTGTGCTGTACTTTTCAATGACTCTATGTGGGTCTTCCAACCTACTGTATCCTTGAGTGGTTATGTCAAATTTTTATTGCTCCTTTAATTTTGCTTTTTTGTGTTGTAGTTTTACGTAAATATAAATTGGTGATTTCATTTATTGGGATGCTGTTTAAAATTTAGAAAACTAAAACTACTGTAACTACTATCCCAGGTTCCACTCAAGTGTATATATTTTTTTTAAAAATTACCTCAGGCCTCGTAAATAAACAAATGTTTTTGTAAAGTAAAATAAATGTTACAATACTTAATTGTCATTTCCTAAAATTAAAGTTCACGTATAGATGGCACGACAACATTGAGAAATCTTAGTGATGACTAAATGGAGTAAAAGGCAGTTGAGGTTTGTAACTGAATATGTGAGAGATACGGGTATCTGCTTGTGGAGCAAATTATTTGCACACCAGTGGTAAAGGAGCAGGAAGACTTGAAAGTATTTAAAGATAACAATTGCAAGCGGCCAACATACTACACCTGCCCATTCACCTCCTCCCTCATCTCCATTCAGGGCCCCAAACAGTCCTTCCCTTTGAGGCTGCACTTTACCTGTGAATTTGCTAGGGTCTGTTGTATCCAGTGTTCCCGACGCAGCCTCCTCTACATAGGTGAGACCTGTCGTAAATTGGGGTGCTGTTTCATCGAGCACCTCCACTCCATCCACCAATAGTGGAACTTCCCAATTGCCAAACATTTTAATTCCCATTCCCACATGTCTGTGGCTGACTCTTGTGCCATGATGAAGTCACCCTTGGGGTGGAGCAGCAACACCTTGTATTCCATCTGGGTAGTCTCCAACCTGATGGCGTGAGCCTCCCCTCTCTCCTCTTCTACTCCCCACTCTGGCCTCTTGCCTCTTATCACCTCCCCCGTTGCTTTTGCTCTTTTCCTTTCTCTCATGGTCCATTTTCTCTCCTATCAGATTCCTTCCTCTCCAGCACTTCACCCTCCCCACCCACCTGGCTTCACCTATCTAGCTATCGTCCTTCTCCCCCCCCCCCCCCCCCCTCACCCTACCACACACGCAGATTTTTATTCTGGCGTCTTCCCTCTTCTTGATCAGTCCTGAAGAAGTGCCTTAATGTTTCTGTTCATTTCCATGGATGCCGTTTGGCCTGCTGAGTTCCTCCAGCACCATCAGAATTTCTTGTGTTAAAGATAAAGATCACCTTTATTTTTTTCATATGTACGTCAAAGCATGCAGTGAGATTGTGCATTAAATCAGATTAGCGAGGATTGTATCTAAGTGTTGGCATGCTTCAGGCTCCAACAAAGCAGAACCTCAACTCACCAAGTCTGACCTGTAATGTGGGAGGAAACCCATGCATCACTGTGAGAACATACAACTTCCTTACAGACAGCAGTGGGGTATCATGCCAGAAATCACAACTTTCTTTGCATAACATAATTGATTGAGGTATAAAACAGCAACTGAAGCAATGCTGAAAATATTTTTTTTTTTTGAAACAGTTAAAATGCTTTTAGATTTGAGCACCCAACATTTGGAAAAGATCTCAAAAGTCTTGGAGAAGTAGCAGAAGACATTTATTAGTGAGGAAAAATTGATTCAGTTTCCAGTCTCTATGCTTATTTTGGAAATCAGCCAAAGACACCCCTCTTCCCCCTCCCCCCCCCAATTCTAGTCATTGCCTCTTCTCCCCTATTCCATTGGACAAAGGCTTGAAAACCTATCACCAGGCTCAAGGACAGGTTCTATCTCAAACAGGAGAAAATCTGCAGATGCTGGAAATCTGAGCAGCACACAAGGAGGAACTCAGCAGGCTAGGCAGCACCTATGCTTGGTGAAACAGTCTCCCAATCTACGTCTCCCTCCTGGCACATCCTTGCAAGTGGAACAAGTGTTACAGTTACCCTACACCACCTCCCTCACTACCACTCAGGGCCCTAAGCAGTTCGTCCAGGTGAGGCAATGCTTCACCTGAGAGTCTGTTGGGGTCATTTACTGTGTTTGGAGCTCCACCGCTTCACTGAGCACCTGCACTCCATCTGCCAGAACAAACAGGATCTCCCAGTGGCTGCCCATTTTAATTCCACTTCCCATTCCCATTCTGATATGTCCTACCATGGCCTCCTCCACTGTTGTGATGTGGCCCCACCTAAGTTGGAGAAACAATACCCTGTATTCCATTTGGGTAGCCTCCAACCTGAAGGCATGATCATCGATTTCTCAAACTTCTGGTAATGCCCCCCACTTCCCTTCACCATTCCCTATCCCCTTTTCCCCCTCTCACCTTGCCTGCCCATGCCTCCCTCTGGTGCTCCTTCCCCCTTTTACTTACTTCTGTGTCCTTCTGTCTCTTTCACCAATCAACATCCCAGCCCTTTACTTCATCCTCCCCCCTCCAAATTTCACCTATCACCTCCCGTTTCTGTCTCCCCTCCCCCCACCTTTCAAATCTACTCAGCTTTTTTTCTCCAGTCCTGCCAACGGGTTTTGGCCCAAAACATCGACTGCATTTTTCCATAGATGTTGCCTGGCCTGCTGACCTCTTCCAGCATTTTGTATGTGACAGCTTCTATCCCACTGTTTAAACACTCTTCAATAGACCTCTTGTACATTAGTCAGCCATTCTGGCTCACTTGACAACTAATTTACAATTTTGCTTATGTGTTTTAAAAAAATACACATGGGTTAAAAAAATGTGATTTTATTTATTGAGATTCAGCACAGAGTTGGCCCTTCTGGCACTCTGAGCCGTGCCGTCCAGCAATCCCTCGATTTAATCCTGGCCTAATCAGAGGGCAATTTGCAATGACCAATTAGCCAACTAACCAGTACATCTTTGGGATGTGGAAGGAAAGGGGAGCACCTGCAGAAAACTCACACAGTCATGGAGAGAATGCACAAACTCCGTACAGACAGTGCCAGGAATTAAACCTGGATCACCTAGTAACTAACTGCTGTCTGTAAGGAGATTGTACAAAATATTATAATATCACTTCTGTAGAATTAAAATTAATATTAATTATTTTCTTGTTAGGCTGTGCAATGAGTGGATTAATCGCTGATGCCAAAACATTAATCGATAAAGCCCGAGTTGAAACACAGGTAATTTAAAATTTCAGTATTTCACAATGTGGTAAACTTAAAGCAAGCTTCTGTGAAATTAGTTCCGTTTTCTAACAGTTAAGTCATTGATTTCTGTAATGTCATCTTAGAATGCATATTCTATTGTCATTAATAATTAATGTTCATTTTATCCAGTGAAAGTAAGTAACTTTGGAATGGCTAATTGCAAAATTGTTATGTCCACAGAGCTATTTTGAGTGTTTTTGTGCAAACCTTGAAAGAATATTAAAGTGACATAGAGATAAAGGGTTGTAAAGAGAAGCGATAAAGAAATATCCGAACATTGTTGGAAACTGTGGTGTTGGATGCCTCTTTTGGAAGTGCATTGAACTGCATGGGATTAGATGTCGTGAACTTAAATCAGTTCGGCACAATGCTATGAGCTGAGGGTAGTTCCTCTGATGTACAGTTCTATCTTCTGATGGCTTGGTGTCAGACACGCCCTGTATGTCAGGGTTCCCAAACTGGGGTCCACAGACCCTTTGGTTAATGGTGATGGGGGAGGTCCATGACATAAATTGTTGGGAAACCCTGCTATAGGTCGATCTCTGCAGATCAAATATCTACAGACAGGCAAGCTCACAAGGTTGGCCATGTATTGCTGAGGGTGTGACCTTGGTTTGCAAGGGGATCCAGGCTCAACATGTGACGAACTATCAGGATTATGTGTAGCTTTTGTGGCTGAACCCAAGGCACAGAGAGTAGGCTTTGATCAATGTTCTTTCTAACATGTGCAAGGGCACCCATCTTTTGCTACTAGCACACAAAGGAATTCAAACTGCACACAAAAAGTTGTCAACCTCTACCTCATTGGCATGTTAAGTAAATTTCACGATCGTACACAATCACATTTCCTCTTCCAGTTTCTGATGGGGACGGTGTTGATAATGTGGTGTTTGCAATTTGTCTGAAGATTTTAGAACTAGCTTATTTATACTGTTTTTATTTAAGAAATTATTCACTGTGCACATGTTGTTGTCACTGAGCAAAAAAATTTGCACAGCATAAGATTTTTGCGCCCAGTGGTCATTACAAATTAGAAGAATCATTGACCCAACTTATTTTGATGAGATGTAACTCAACAGATCTGCTTCCTTTCCTGGATTCACTGGAAGATAATGTCGAGCATGGTGGGGGGAGGTGGGATCCATCTGAAAGTCAAAATCATCCAATAGTATGGAAAATCTGGTTTGTGAACCAATGAATTTGAGGGGATCTGTATTTTTGAGGCCTTACTGTATTCAACTGGCAACATTAATAAATGTGTTTGTTCTTCAGAATCACTGGTTTACTTACAATGAAAACATGACGGTTGAGAGTGTGACACAGGCGGTTTCCAATTTGGCCTTGCAGTTTGGTGAAGAAGATGCAGACCCTGGCGCAATGGTAACATCTCTGGCTAAATCTGTTACTGCCGTTTCTGGCATTGTAATATTATGTCACCCTTCAACACATGTGCTTTATTAATTTTTTAAATTTAGAGATGCAGCACAGTAGCAGGCCCTTCAGATCCAATTTTTGAAATGTGGGAAGAAACCAGAGCACCTGGAGAAAACCCACGTGGTCACAGGGAGAATATGCAAACTCCTTACAGACAGCGCCAGGAACTAAACCCGGGTTCCTGGCACTGTAATGGAGTTATGCTACTGTGCCACCCCAAGTTATAATAGTAATTCTTCATGTCTTTGATAGTAACAGCAGTGTACCATGGTTAAATTTTAGCTCTGCAGTTGATTACTTAACCTTGACTTGGCCAAGTTGATGTTTTCGGAGTCTTTGGTAAACAATGGGTGGGGGTGGATATGATTTGACTACTTTAAGAAGGGGTGTTCATATTTGGTCACAAATAATCTGAATTTTTTTTTTGAGTGGAGGAGGGCAAAAGGCCACACAGGAAGAGACCATTTTGCCCTGCTACTCAGTAAAATTGCTGCTTACATTTATCTCAGCAGCAGATCCCTGCACAAACCCTATATCCCTTGATTCAGAGTCAGATTCCGATTCTTATCACTGACATATGATGTGAAATTTGTTGTTCTGCGGCAGCAGAGGAAAGTCAAATCATAAACTACAAAAATAGTGCAAGAACAAAAGGAAGAACAAAGTAGTGTTTAAGGATCGTTCAGAAATCTGATGAAGGGGAAGAATCTGTTCCGAATTATTGAGGTGGGGGTCTTCAGGCTCCTGTACCAATGTATCCCGGATGGTGAGGGTCTTCAGGTACTTGCCTCTTAAAGCTCTCCTTGATGGTGAGGAAGGTTTTGCCCAAGATGGAGCTGGCTGAGTCACAACCCTCTTTAGTCTTTTGTGATCCTGTGATTTGGAGCCTTCGTTACCAGATGTTGATGCAACCAGTCAGAATGCTCTCCACCACACATCTATAAAAATTTATAAGCCTTTGGTGACATAAACTCCTAATTAAGTAGGACCCAGTGCATAACTTCTGTGATTGTATCGATATGTTGGACCCAAGGTTAGTCCTCTGTGAGATGCTGACACCAGGATATGAAGCTGCTCACCCTTTCCTCTGCTGACGTCCTTGATGTGTGTTCTCCCAAGTTCACCTTTCTGAAGGCCGCAATCAGTTCCTTGGTTTTGCTGACTTTAAATGCAAGGTTATTGTTGCAACACCTCTCAACTCGCCAATCTATCTCACTCCTGTCTTCAATAGTCCTTTAATATCTAAAAATTTGAGTGTCCTTTTATGATATTGTTATTTATGGTGGGAGAAAATGTTATTTAAATGCTCTTTGTTTTATTTCCCCAGAGCCGACCATTTGGTGTGGCATTGCTGTTTGGAGGGATTGATGAAAAGGGGCCACAAATGTAAGCATTATTTCTATTGCATTTTGCTACCTTATTCAAGAAAGCTTTATAATATGTAAGAGCAAATAATGTAATTAATCATCTCAAATTTTTCTTGTAAGTGTGTGACTTTAGTATTGAGCTGTTGATTGAAGATTTCTCAACATGTTTTATGGCCAAACATTTTAATTGCAATTCCCAGTCACATTCAATTTGTCATGGCCACCTCCGTGCCAAGATGAGGTCACCCTCAGGATAGAGGAGCAGCACCTTGTATTCTGTCTTGAGTAGCCTCCAACCTGATAACATGAATATCAAATTCTCCTTGTGGCAAAAATAAAATTCCCTTCTCTCTTCTAATCTTCACTTTTCACCTGCCTATCGCCTCCCCCTGGGTCTCATCACCCTTCCCTTTCTCCCATGGTCCACTCTCCTGTCCCATCAGATTCGTGCCTGTACAGCGTTTTACCTTTCCCATCTACTTTGCTTCATCGATCACCTTCTAGTTAGACCTCCTTCCCCACCTTTTTGTTCTGGCATCTTCCCCCTCCTTTTCCAATCCTGAAGAATGGTCTCGGCCTGAAATGTTGATAGTTTATTCATTTCTATAGATGCCTGACGTGTTGATTTCTTCCACTGTTTTGTGTGTAATGTATAAATGTTGAAGTGGCCTCATCAGGTGCAGCAAACACAAGGAAATCTGCAGATGCTGGAAATTCAAGCAACATACACAAAATGCTGGTGGAAGGAAACTTGACGAAGGGTCTCGGCCTGAAGCGTCGATAGTGCTTTTCCTTATAGATGCTGCCTGGCCTGCTGTGTTCCACCAGCATTTTGTGTGTCATCAGGTGCAGAACAACTTTAAGGAATTTGTCTTGATAGTTCAGATACTAAGCCTCAGTTTATGTGGTGAGCAACTCTACCTAGATATTTTACACAAGTGCTTAAACTTGGAATGTTGGTTTGTATTTACATTTCACAAGTACCTTCAGCTCTTTGTAATAAATTAAGACATGGGAGCAGAATTAGGCTGTTTGGCCCATCGACAGAGCAGTCATCCCATCATGGCTGATTATTATCCCTCACAGACCCAGTCTCCTGCCTTCTCCCCATAACCCTTGACACCCTTACTAATCACGAACCAATAAACCTCCACTTTAAGTATACCCAATGACTTGGCATCCACAAGCGTATGGCAATTAATCCATAGATTCATCACGCTCTGTCAAACTAAATTGACGACTCATCTCTGTTCTAAATGGGTGTCCTATTCTGAGATTGTGTTCTCTTGTCCTTGACTCCCCCACTATAGAAAACATTCTCTCCACGTCCACTCTTTCATGGAGTATAGAGAATATTTTCTGATTATCCTGTCCATTTTCTTTACATTGAAGTATTGTTATTTGGTGCTTACTAAAGTTATTCATTGTCTGTATTTGCTAATTAAATCTTCCATTTTTCAGGCTGCTATCTATGAGCTAGTTAACATTACACATTGTAAATAGTTGTGGCGTATGTTAACTTTATAAGCTGTTTTTGAAGCAGTTGCGTTTTATCGAGATGAGTGCACAGTGAGAGCCTGATCCAGGGTAGGATTTTACAACAAGGTAGAAGAGAAGAATCGAACATGCTTCACTTCCAGCAAAACTGCATAAAGATCTACCACAGTGTGCATTGTTTAAGTTCACCTTTATTGTCATTCAAACCTATATGCCACCAAATGTACCTCTTGAATAAGGTGCACAGCATAGTACGTGTAAACCACACACAACACATAAAGTAATATTACTACAGGTACACTGACAAAAATAAAATGTATTCCTGAAGATTGACATTTGGCATAATGTTCATTTACAATTGAAGTTTAAAAAGTAAATGTTAAAATGCTACTGTATTTTCATAAGTGAAGAGACCTAGGTAATAGCAGGAAGTTCAGTAGTCTCATATCCTGGGGGAACCAGGAATTGTGATATGCACCAGCTGCTCATACGACCATCCACCCACCACCTGCTCCCATGGCTTCAAGTGACCCTGATCGGGGATTTAGCAGGTGCTGCATCTTGCCCAAGGGTGACCTGCAGGTTAGCGGAGGGAAGGAGTGTCTTACACTTCTTTTGGTAGAGATTTATCTCCACCCCACCACCATGTGTTTCGAAGGATTGTTTTTATATTTATTGTGTTTTTTGGGTTACTTTTTTATGCTGCATTGGATCTGGAGTAACAATTGTTCTCCTTTACATTGGTGTACTGAAGAATGACAAAAATAATCTTGAATCCTTGGACAGGCCTTGGTGTTAGAACAAAGAACAGTACTGCACAGTACAGGCACTTCAACCCTCAATGTTGCGCCGAACTTTTAACTATAAGATTAATCTAATCCTTCACTCCCAAATAGCTCTCCCATTTTTCCTTCATCTATGTGTCTACCCAAGAATTTCTTAAAAGTCCCTAATGTATCTGGCTTTACCACCACCACCCCGGCATCACCTTCCATGCACCCATCACCCTCTGTGTAAAAATAAAGCTTTTCTTTGATATCCCCTTGTATTAGCCCTGGGGAAAAGTCTGGCTGTCCACTCTGTCTGTGCCTCTCTGTGCATCTATCAAGTTACCTCTCATCTTCCTTTGCTACAGAGAAAAGCCCTCACTCTCTCAACTTTTCTTGTTCCGTCAGTCATGCCAATCTTGATGCCAGTTATTTAGAGTTGCCACCAGTACTTACAGTGAGCAATTTGTGGTTTATGTTTCATTGCTGAATTCTAAAGGTAGAGTGGTTATGAGTACAACCTGTTTGTTTCCTGTGCAGGTATCACATGGATCCATCTGGGACTTTTGTACAGTGTGTTGCTAGAGCAATTGGTTCAGCTTCAGAGGGAGCCCAGAGTGCTCTACAGGAGGTTTATCACAAGGTATATGATTCAAGATTCAGATTTATTTATCACATGTACATCAAATCATACAGTGAAGTGCATCGATCGTGGAACTGTTGCCACATTTCTGGCATCAGCAAAGCATGCCCACTAAAACCCAAACTTGTATATATTTGGAATGTGGGAGGAAACCTACATGGTCATGGGGAGAACTTACAAGCTTGTTACAGACAGCAGCAGGAATTGAACCCTAACCACTGCTCAATCCCAGCATCCTCTGTAAAGAGTCTCTCTACACCTTAACTGTGGAAGGCATAGATTTTCACTGGGTCTTTCAGTTTTCTTATAACGGTCCAAAGATGTACTGGATAAGTTATTTGATCATTGTAAATTGCCCCATGAATAGGTTATTGTTAAATTGGGGTTATTGGGTGGGGGGGGGGTGTTGCTGGCGTGGTATGGTTTGAAGGGTTTAATTTCTGTGTCATATCTTTGGTATTGGTATGTACAAATGCTGACCTTAGTGATCATTAAAATTTCAGTCTATGACATTAGATGAGGCAAAGAAGGAAGCACTCACCATCCTGAAACAAGTAATGGAAGAAAAACTAAGTGCTACTAATATTGAGGTATGAAAGTTTTGTATATGATGAGCCAGTAGCTCTCCGTTTGACTGCGACAGTGTTCTTTTATTTAGAGACTTCCAACCCTTAAGTACGGAAAATTTATTCTGATCAGCGTGGCATGGATAAATAAGACCATAAGACGTAGGAGCAGAACTAGGCCTTTCATCCCATCCAGTCTACTCTGCTGTTTGATTGTGGCTGATTTATTATCCCCCTCACTGTTCTAAAGGAATGTCACTCTGTAGGAATGAGCTTGTGTGTTATTTTTCCCCCCTCTGATGGACAACTATCCACTGTTCCCCTCTCATCCCAGCACTTTGCATGAGGGTGAAGACATTTGCCTCAAAATATAGATGGGGAATATTATCCAGTACATTCTTTGTACTGACGCGTCTCCCCGGAGTAGAGCACAAAGTATTGACTCTCTGGTAGATCCTGTCAAAAGTTGCAGCAAGATGGTGGGGTAGCTTCTAGGGGCATTAGACACTTGACCCATTCAGTCTGCCTCACCATTCAATCGTGGCTGATTTATTATCTCCCTCAATCCCATTTTCCTGCCTTCTCCCTTTGACATTCTTTTTAATCAAGAAACTTATCAACCTCTGCTTTATATCCAATAACTGGATCTCCAGAGCTGTCTGTGGCAATGAGTTCCACAGATTCACCACCGTCTGCCTAAATAAAATCCATCTCATCTCTGTTTTGAAGGGATGTCCTTGTATTCTGAAGCTGTGCCCTCCTGTCCTAAACTTCCACACTATAGGAAACATCTTCTGCACATCCACTCCATCATGGGCCTTTCAATATTTGTTAAGATTCATTGATATTTCCTCCTCATTCTTCTAAGCTCCAGCGAGTACTGGCCTGGAGCCATCAAATGTTCCTCATACATTAACCCTTTCCTTCCAGGGTTAATTCTTGTAAATCTTCTCTGGACCTTCTCCAATGTCAGCACAACTTTTCTAAAGCTGCTCATAATACTCGGAAGTGTGGTCTGAGTAATGTTTTATAAAGCCTTACCATTACAACTTTGCTTTTATATTCTAGACCTCTCAAAATGAATATAAAAGTTTTATTTGCCTTCCTTACTACTGATTCAAACTGTAACATATGGTGAAAATAGAAAATACATTTAGGAAAGTTGTCTCAGTTTGATCAGTTGCTCCCAACAATGAGCTAAAGAAAAGCTGTAGGGGTGGTTAACCTCAGCTCCTTTCGTCGCTCTTCTATAGCTGCTGAAGCTGGAGTGTATTAACTGATTAATTCTCTTTTCAGCTTGCAACAATAGAGCCTTCAAAAGCATTTCACATGTACACAAAGGAAGAGCTGGAAGAAGAAATAAAGAAAATCTAAATTTGAATTCTGGCCCAGACCCTGGTTTTCTTGAGTATAAATTCAAGCAATCACAGTTTCAAGCTCTGGAGGTTTCTAGTTTGTGGAATAATACTTTCAGATAGTTTCTACATATGTAGTACTAGTTTTAACTTGGTTTTGGAAAATCTCTGTACATAGTGCATTGAAAACCATTATTATGAACCAAATGAAACTAAATAAATTTTTGTTACTGATGGTGCATTGCCAAAATCCTTTATTCACATCTGTGTACTGCTTTCTTTTCTCAAGAGAATGAAATGAATTTATCAAAATCAAAGAAAATTCATTGTCAATGTATGCATACATTACTATATACTACTTTGAGATTTATTTTCTTCAGGCATTTGCAGGAAAATAAAAACATCGAATTTACAAAAAATATTCATAAGCAAAGACAGACAAACTACCAGTGTGCAAAAGAAGACATTGTGCAAGTAGAAAAAGTATTGAGGTCATGAGTTGTAGAGGCCTTGAAAGTGAGTCCATGGATTGTAGAGTCAGTTCAGAATTGTGAGTTAAGTTATCCACACTGGTTGACTTATGATAATGGTTGTATGGTAATAACTGTTCCTGAACCTGGTGGTGTGGAATCTAATGCTTCTGTACTTTCTGCCCTATGGTCATAGTGAGAAAAGAGCATGGCCTAGATGGTGGGGATCTTTGGGTTTTGTTTTCTTGTGGCAGCATTCCATATAGATGTACTCATTGGTGGGGAGAGCTTTGCCTCTGATGGGCTGGGCTGCATCTATCCACCACTTTCTGTAGACTACATTTGTATCATAATTCATGTAATTATTTTGCAATCTAACCCCACTGACATAGCCCTCCATTTTTCTATCATTCATGTGCCTATCTTAAGAGTTTCTTAAATGCTTAAGAGTTCCTCCCTCCCCCCCCCCCCCCCAAATAAAGTCAGATGCTGGAAATCCAAGCAACAAGCACAAAATGCTGGAGGAATTCAGCAGGCCAGGCAGCCCTGGTGAAGAGACTCAGCCCAAAACATCAACTATTTTCTCTTTTCTATAGGTGCTGCCTGGCCCACTGAGAGTTCCTCCAGCAACTGTGTATGTTGCACTATCACCACCTTGGCAGCATGTTCTACGCACCCACCACTCTCTGTGGGGGGGGGGGGGTGTCTCTGACATCCCCTCCTATACTTTACTCCAATCACCTTAAAATTGTGCTCCTTTATATTAGCCATTTCAACTCTGGGGAAAATGTCACTGGCTGTCCAATTGATCAATGTCTCGTACAGTCATGTACACCTCTATCAAGTCACCTCTCATTCTCCTTTGCTCCAAATTAAAAATCTCTAGCTTCCTCAAACTGTCTTCATAAGACAAACTCTCTAACCCAGGCAGCATCCTGGTAAATCCTTTCAGCACCCTCTAAAGCTTCCACATTCTTCCTATAATGAGGCAACCAGAACTGAACACAATGTTCCCAAATTTAGAGTGCAGCAACATTAGGGTTAGGGCAGTGGTTCCCAACCTTTTTTTGGCCATGCCCCACCTAATCACCTCTAAAATCCTGATGCCCCCTGTGGTGATGTATAATTCTTATTATTCAAAAAGTGAACTCCTATTCACCTGGAGGAAGCCTAAAAGACCGTTAACTTGGTTTAAACAAGCTTCCAAAGAACATGGCATTCATGAAAGAGAAAAATAAAAGAACCAAAGGACTGTTAAAGTTCTGAGGAAGAAATTACTAAGAAATTGTAAAAAAAAAAGCATTAAGTGATATTAAAATAATAATAAATAAATAAAACAATGCTGATTCGTTTCTACAGCATACAAAGACAGATACACCGTTTAAAAGAGATGACGCAATGTACACACCTTCACACCACCAAGAACCGAAAGCTACTGCAAAAAGCAGCATTGGCGCGACCTCGTACGAGTTTCTTACACATTTGGACTTGTTCATTCGTTCCTTCCTACATCAGTCAATTCATTAATTTAATTATGAAAGCCATTTGATGGTTGTAATGATGGTGATTCACTATATATACAGTACATATGTATTAACTCGCGCACACACACTCATACTCACACAGACTTACTAGAAAAAATTCACTGTTAATAACTCATTCTCGAATTGCCCCCCTTAAAAATCAAGTTACCCCCCTGTGGGGCGTACGCCCCACGTTGGGAACCACTGGGTTAGGGTTAAGGTGGATCTTGCACCTTGAGAGAGAACTGACTTGGAATTAAGCCCCCTCCACTTCTAAATTTAAAAAAAATATATATGTATCATCATTATGTGCTGTGTTGTATGAGGTAGGCAATCATAGTTTCATGACCATGGTTGTCCTTGGCAACTTTTTGCCCAGAAGTGGTTTGCCATTGGCTCGGGGCAGTGTCTTGATGAGAGGGGTGACCCAAGCCATTATCAATATCCTTCAGAGATTGTCTGCCTGGTGTCAGTGGTTGCATAACTAGGACGTGATATGCACCAGCTGTTATATGACCATCCACCACCTGATTGAGGGGCTAAGCAGATTCTACACCTTGCCCTAGGGTGAGCTGCAGGCTAAAGAGGGAAGGAGCACCTAACATCTCCTTTGGTAGAGACATGTCTCCACCCCAACATTTTTAAAAAATGAGGTTAGATTGTGCCATGATCACTGGACCTGGACTTCCTAATGTCAAGAGAGTTGAACTGCTCCGGTGGCTTTTCCATTTTAAAAACTCCCCTGCACAGGTTTCCTATCATCGTCTGATACAATGGACAACCACCATACTAAACTATATGTTGTAAATGCGCACTTTGTATTAGCTTCTACATCTACATAATTTAAAAATTATCTGTTAATATTGGGTGAATATCATTTAATGTACAGTATGTGATTATATGTACTGTTTGCTCCTTATACCAGAGGAACATTGTCAGGTTTAGCTGTGTACAGCTTGATGCCAAAAAAAACTGGAACTTGAATTTGAAGTGCTGTTAATGTACCTGCTTCAATCACTTCCTCTGGATATTGACCCCAGGACTTGCTGACCTGGGGGGTTGACCTTCGGGCCTCGAAGCAGAGCTGAGGTGGAGTGACTCACATAGCTCTGCAAGGTACAGAGACATGTCTGGGACTGATGTAGCAGGAAAGTGAGCCAGCTTATTTTCACTTACTCAAAATACCCAATTAAACCCTCGTTATATTTAGTGTGCGTCAGTTACTTTTAGCTGGGAGTAAGCAATTGAGAAAATCTGAAAAAAGGATCATAATTAAACATACGAAGTAAATACAGTGTTCAAAATGTACCTGAAGTTAAGTACGAGAACCTTGCAGTCTGAAGCTGGTGATTTTGTTGGGTGCCTTCTAATTCCCTGGACATAACTGCTATTTATGCCCAGCCCTACTGCACCTTGAACTGAGTGACCTGTGCAGTTTCAGAAACTAAACTAGGTTAAGAGTTCCATCACTCTAGGACCCCAGTGAATTGGCTAGTCTTCAGAGCAACACGCACCTAGTGCTGGAGGAACTCAGTAGGTCAGGCCGCATCTATGGAGGGAAATAAACTCAACATTTCAGGCCAAGTCTTTTCATCAAAACTGGAAAGGAAGGGGGCAAAAGCCAAAATAAGAATGGGGTGGGGGGGAAGGAGTACAAGCTGGCAGATGATAGGTGAGTCCAGGTGACTGAGTGGGGAAGAGGAGATGAAATAAGAACCTGGAATTTATAGGTGGAAAAGGTAAAGCACTGAAGAAGAAGGTATCTGATAGGAGAGAAGAGTGAGAGACTAATTTAGAGTAGTTTCACAGTTAGGATGACTGCGCCGAGCTTTTTATTCCAGATTTAGTTTTTAATTACTACATTTCCTAACCATTACACTTGGATTTCAATGGGTCATTTTTTCAGGCTTGTCAATTGCTATTAAAGTAATATAAAATACTGGTCTTACTCTGTTTAGTCATTGCTACTGCAATACAGAATGCACAAAATAACACAGAATACCACAAAAAGCCCTAATAACAATAGCCCAGTTAAATAAAGAATGGTCTCCCAGGGAAAGAATACCAATCAAGATTTTCATTAAGGTCACAGTATATTGAAAGTCTTCCGTGTAGTGTACCACTTTGTTGAGCACCTCTGCTCGATCCACCAAAAGCGGAACTTCCCAGTGCCCAAACGTTTGAATTCCAATTCCCGTTCTGAGGGTCGATCCGTGGCTTCCTCCTGTGCCAAGATGAGGCCGCCCTCAGGGTAGAGGAGCAATGCCTATTCTGTCTGGGTAGCCTTCAACTAATGGCATGAATATTGATTTCTCCTTCTGGTTGAAAAAAATCCTTCCCCTTCCCTCTTCTTTTCCACAGTCTGACCTCTTACCTCTTCTCACCTGCTTATCACTCTCCCCTGGGTCCATATCTTCCCTTTCTCCTCTGGTCCACTCTCCTCTCCTATCAGATTCCTTCCTCTGCAACCCTCTGTTTTTCCCACACACCGAACTCCTTCTAATTATACTCCTTCCCCTCACCTTTCTTTCTGGCATCTTCCCCTTCCTTTCCAGTCCTAATGAAGAGTCTTGGCCTGAAACTTGAGTGTTCATTCCTTTCCATTGATGCTGCCTGGCCTGCTGAGTTCATCCAGCATTTTGTGTGTGTTGCTGTGGATTTTCAGCATCTGCAGAATCTTGTGTTTATGCAGTAAACAATGTAAATGCTGTTTTCCTCTTGTATGCTCAGGTTGAAATTGACCAACTTCAGTAAATCAACACGGAATGGTGCTCAAAGTTGATTGATGTTGGGCTTCAAGATTCACTAAACTTTAACAAACAGCTTGTGGTCATTCAGGCTGATCAATTTACTGAGAACATAGAACAGGATAGGCCCTTCAGCCCATCATGCTGTGCTGACCTTTTAACCTACTCCAAGATCAATCTAACCTTTCCCTTCTACATAGCCCTCCATTTTTCTTGCATCAATGTGCCTATCTTAAATGCCTCCACCACTACCTTCAACAAATCTGCCTCTACTACCCACACCTATACCTCTAACATCCCCCAATACTTTCCAAAAACCATCTTAATATTAAGTTGAAGTAGTGGATATGGCCTAGTACATCATGTGTAAGCCTTCCCCAACAGCAAGCCCATCTACATGGAGCATTGATGCAGGAAAGCAGCATCCAACATCAGGGTCTCCCACTACCCAAGTCATGCTCTCTTCTTGGTACCACCATCAGAAAGAGCCTCAGGACTCACACCACCAGGTTCAGAAATAGTTATTATCCCTCAACCATCAAGCTCTTGAACCAGACGAGAGAACTTCACTTGCCCCATCGCTAAACTGTTCCCACAACCTATGGACTCAATTTCAAGGACTCTTCACCTCATGTTCTTTATACTTTTTCATTTATTTATCTATCTATTTATTTATTATTTTTGTATTTACACAGTTTTTTGCCTTTTGCACACTGGTCTTCCTCCCTGTAGGTGCAGTCTTTCTTGATTCTACTATGGTTATTGGATTTATTGAGTTTGCCCACAAGAACATGAATCTCAGGGTTGTATATGGGGACATATATGTATTTTGATAATAAATTTACTTTGAACTTTGTATGTATGGGTTTTCCACAGGAATGTTTACCTTGAAAACTTTGTGCCTTTTACTATGGTGCTGGTGATACTGCTTCAAGGAAGGTTTTCATTGCACTTGTGGATACATGTACTTGTGCAGATTACAATAAACTCAATTTGACTTTCCTTATAACTTTTTGTTCAGAGTTACAGTGAGGTTTTGACATGTTAAGCTAAATTTGCTGTTCCTTTCATTCCCCTTCCTTCTGTTTAATTATTTTCTATTTCTACTCACACACGCAGATTTTTCAAAGTTAAAAGTAAATTTATTATCAGACTATATACATGTCACCACATACAATCCTGAGTTTCTTTTTCCTGTGGGAAATCTATAGGACAGCAATTGCAAACAAGATCAATGCACAACAAACTGTGCAAATGCAAATATAAATAGCAATAAATAATGACTATGAAATGAGGTGTCCTTAAAGTAAGACAAATAAAGTGAGAACATGTGTAAGGTATTTCTAAAGACTGACAGATTAAAGATCAGCTTTATTTGTTACATGTATTGGCTGAAATTCATTCACTTTCCAATATATCATTAATATTTACTGTAAATAGCCCTGGCCCATTGTAGGTCATAGTTTGACAATGCAATAAAGACCCTCTTATCTTTAGTTGTTACTTCCTGTTGGTTAGATAGATCTGTGTCTGATACCTCGATCTCTCACCTTGTCTTCATGTGCTACCTTGTCATGTACCTTTTGCAAATGCAAAAATATTTTGTTTACCGTTTTGCCTCTGTCTACTCTGGCTAATACTTCTCAAATAGTTCAGATAAATGACTTCCTTCTGTTGTGAAGCCTTGCTGACACTGCTTGATCAGATTCTGACTTTAGAAATATACTGCATTCATTTTGATAATTGATTCTGACCTCCCACCTTTTCACTGTTGTATCATTATGAAAAGAGCAAGAGGGCAGCAGAGGAAAGAGGAAATGTGTGGAGACTGAGTATTTGGGCAATGTTTGCAGTGAATATTCTGTGGTGTTTGTACATATGCAGGAGAAAGGAGGATTTGAGCAAAATTCCGGAGATAAAGCGCGGGATTGCATGAGGAAGTAATGAAGGCACGATTCACCAGGGTGGAGTGAAATCTATTGCAGGCCATTAAAAGGATCAAAGGTTCATTTGTTATCAAAGTGTGTATGCATTATACAACTCGAAGGTTCTTCTCCTGTTAGCCCCCCCAAAACAAAGGAAAACCATGGAGATCAGTTCAAAGAGAAACAGCAAACCTACCTCTCTGCATGAAAAAGAACGGCAATACAATCATCAAATCCCACCCCCCCCCTCTTCAGCACAGAGCGCAACGAGAAAGAACCCTGCTCAAAGAAACAACAAGAAAGAATATAAAAACCATAAAACTGGAAAAGTCCATAGTCCATTAAAGAAGAATGTGCAGAAGCCCTAGCCACAACTTTCCTACCCAGCTGCAGGAGTAGAGCCTGATGACCAAATGATCACCGATGTTGTATTGGTGTTGAGAAAGCAAAGGGACAAAATCAGTAACGGTGGTGTAGCAGATAGGGCAATGGATCCTGGACATCCTGTAAGATCGTCAGCAGGTGTTAAGAGTGGGCTCCCTCACCTCTGTCCCTCTGACCCTCAACAGAGGAGCCCCACAGAGCTGTGTCCTGAGCCCCCCACTTTACTCCCTTTATACCCATGAATGCGTTGCCACCCAAAGCTCCAATCTGCTAATTAAATTTGCTTACGACACTACATTGATTGGCCTAATCTCAAATATTAACGAGGCAGCCTACCGAGAAGAAGTCATCACCCTGACAACCTGAACAACCTCTCCCTCAATGTCATAAAAACAGAGGATCTAGGTGTGGACTACAGGAGGAATGGAGACAGGCTCACACTATTGATATCAATGGATCTGGGGTTGAGAGGCTGAACAGTTTTTAAGTTCCTTGGTGTACACTTTACCGAGGATCTCACGTGGTCTGTACCTGCCAGCTGTGTGGTGTCAAAAAGCACAACAGCGCCTCTTTCACCTCAGACGGTTGAAGACGTTTGGCATAATCCCCAAATCCTAAGAACTTTCTGCTGGGGCACAATTGAGAGCATACTGTCTGTTTGGATTTTTCCTTGCACTAGGCCCCAGCTGATGCAAAGGGTTTGGGGCCTAGACCATGCTACCCAGCAACTCACTCCGGGCCCAGATTTTGCCGCCCAGCCCGAAGCCCCTCTCAAGCTCTTCAAATCAGCTTGGAGCCTAGAGCGATCCAACCTTGCACCTGGTCAGTTGTACGGGCATTGAAGCCCCGCTGCCCCGACTTCTCCTCTCTGAATGGCTCACTCCTGCAACACACCAGCCCGGCTCATCCCCCGAACTCGCCACAGAATCACTCACCCCCTCACTGTGTGCAGCAATCATTTTATGCAATTTGCCTCAGAAAAGGTATTTTTGGTGGTGTTTTTACTCAAATTTCTTGCCTTTTGATCCGCCAGTGAGCTGTTGCACACATTCGGTAGTGCCACCTTAGCCCGGAGTACAGAAGGACACCGCTGTCTTTAGAATTTCCTCCAAATCCACTGAAGGAATTGGATCTTGGTAGGGTCACCCATGGCAATCAGGTCAAAGGGTAGAGGCCAGACTAAGAGTGATCCATTGGTCCTTCAGATTTGGGGGTTCAGCTCAGGGCTAACAACCCTGACTGGTCAAACAAAATTGTGATGGTATTCCTGAGTCTCCACCCAGGATTTGTATGACTGACAGTAGTGAAAACCAAGCGGAAGCTGCTGACATGATGAAGGAAACTGAACATCAGTAGAGTTGGAGGACCTTCATGGATGCCCTAAATGCCAGTGGTATAATTGGCAGTAGGCCAGTACCACTGACAGGATAAATACACCGGTATCAGTGAACTCTCCTCAGCCAGTATCTCCCTATTACACTGAGTCATCTCAGTAGGGGAGGCTGACCTGCTCACATGGTCAAAACCAGGCACTCTGGTCAGAAACAGGTAAAATGGCTGAACTGGAGTTAGTATTGTGCAGTGGTTGTTACCAGTTGGCATTGTGGTTATGCTGTTGTTGGTATTTTTTAATATTTTTTAAGTTCAAAACATAAATATAATTTAAAGGAAAAGACGGGGAGTCCAAAAGATGCGAGTCTAACTTAGTTTATACTTTAAGTGTGGCACGCATATATCATGTGGTAGCATCATGGTGTATGCCATTCACTTATTTTAACAATTAACCCGTAATGATTTACTTAAATGAACAAAGAGTGCCTAATCAACAGCGTGTTTAAAAGATTAATCCACTATCACTGAAATATTAAATACACAACAGTGTTGTACTTATGTTCTCATTGGTTTTGGGTGGCGGTGTTCTACTATGGTTGTTGGGATTGTTGTATGATACTTGGTTTTGCTGTTAGTGATGTTCTGGGTTGACTGTTGTTAAATTGTTGATGTACTGTGGTTGTTTTGCTGAAGTACAGTTGGCAATTGTTAAAATACCGTTATCATTGTTGAACAGTAGCTGTTTTGCCATTGTAAGGCTTCTGTTGGTATTGTTGCACTGCTGTTGCATTGTTGTTATAGTTGCTGAATTATGTTGTAGTAATATTCCTATTCTTGAAATTGCATTACTGTTAATGTTGTTTGACTCTTATACCATTGTGGAGAGTGTGTTACAGTGTTGTTGGATTGTTGTACCACTGTGTAGAGTGTGTTACAGTGTTGTTGACCTGTTGTACCACTGTGGAGAGTGTGTTATGGAGTTGTTGACCTGTTGTACCACTGTGGAGAGTGTGTTATGGAGTTGTTGACCTGTTGTACCACTGTGGAGAGTGTGTTATGGAGTTGTTGACCTGTTGTACCACTGTGGAGAGTGTGTTATGGAGTTGTTGACCTGTTGTACCACTGTGGAGTGTGTGTTACGGTGTTGTTGACCTGTTGTACCACTGTGGAGTGTGTGTTACAGTGTTGTTGACCTGTTGTACCACTGTGGAGTGTGTGTAGAGTTGTTGACCTGTTGTACCACTGTGGAGTGTGTGTTACAGTGTTGTTGACCTGTTGTACCACTGTGGAGAGTGTGTTACGGTGTTGTTGACCTGTTGTACCACTGTGGAGAGTGTGTTACGGTGTTGTTGACCTGTTGTACCACTGTGGAGAGTGTGTTATGGAGTTGTTGACCTGTTGTACCACTGTGGAGAGTGTGTTATGGAGTTGTTGACCTGTTGTACCACTGTGGAGTGTGTGTTACGGTGTTGTTGACCTGTTGTACCACTGTGGAGTGTGTGTTACGGTGTTGTTGACCTGTTGTACCACTGTGGAGTGTGTGTAATGGAGTTGTTGACCTGTTGTACCACTGTGGAGTGTGTGTTACAGTGTTGTTGACCTGTTGTACCACTGTGGAGAGTGTGTTACGGTGTTGTTGACCTGTTGTACCACTGTGGAGTGTGTGTTACGGAGTTGTTGACCTGTTGTACCACTGTGGAGTGTGTGTTACAGTGTTGTTGACCTGTTGTACCACTGTGGAGAGTGTGTTACGGTGTTGTTGACCTGTTGTACCACTGTGGAGTGTGTGTTACGGAGTTGTTGACCTGTTGTACCACTGTGGAGTGTGTGTTACGGAGTTGTTGACCTGTTGTACCACTGTGGAGTGTGTGTAGAGTTGTTGACCTGTTGTACCACTGTGGAGTGTGTGTTACGGAGTTGTTGACCTGTTGTACCACTGTGGAGTGTGTGTAGAGTTGTTGACCTGTTGTACCACTGTGGAGTGTGTGTTACAGTGTTGTTGACCTGTTGTACCACTGTGGAGAGTGTGTTACGGTGTTGTTGACCTGTTGTACCACTGTGGAGTGTGTGTTACGGAGTTGTTGACCTGTTGTACCACTGTGGAGTGTGTGTTACGGAGTTGTTGACCTGTTGTACCACTGTGGAGTGTGTGTTACGGAGTTGTTGACCTGTTGTACCACTGTGGAGTGTGTGTAGAGTTGTTGACCTGTTGTACCACTGTGGAGTGTGTGTTACGGTGTTGTTGACCTGTTGTACCACTGTGGAGAGTGTGTTACGGTGTTGTTGACCTGTTGTACCACTGTGGAGTGTGTGTTACGGAGTTGTTGACCTGTTGTACCACTGTGGAGTGTGTGTAATGGAGTTGTTGACCTGTTGTACCACTGTGGAGAGTGTGTTACGGTGTTGTTGACCTGTTGTACCACTGTGGAGAGTGTGTTATGGAGTTGTTGACCTGTTGTACCACTGTGGAGAGTGTGTTACGGAGTTGTTGACCTGTTGTACCACTGTGGAGTGTGTGTAATGGAGTTGTTGACCTGTTGTACCACTGTGGAGAGTGTGTTACGGTGTTGTTGACCTGTTGTACCACTGTGGAGAGTGTGTTACAGTGTTGTTGACCTGTTGTACCACTGTGGAGTGTGTGTAGAGTTGTTGACCTGTTGGTGTTGTTGAACGCTTGTTACATCACTGTGTTGTTGGGTTGTCGGGGCGGCACCCTGAACTGCAGACGTCCCCGTGCTGTCACGTAATCGTATTGACGTGAGGTCCGCCAATCACCGGCGGCGCTGTGGGCAGGGCTCAGGCCATCTGGCGACTCCTTGGGCGAGGCGGAGACGAGGCTTTAAAGCGGCCGTGATGCCGGCTTGGAGCTGACGGTGCTGCGTGAGGTGAACATGTCCGAGGCGGCGGGGCCGCTGCTCCTCCTGCTGCTGCTGCTGGCGGCGGCCGCCACTCCCGCCCTGGTCTCCGCCTCCCGATTGCCCCGCGCTGGCGTCTCCTGTCTGCAGGGCCAGGCGTTCCAGGACAAGCTGACCGAACACACACACGAGGTGAGCGGGGGGTCGGAGCGGAGGTCCCGCGGGATAGAGTGATATCTGGGGGTCCAGTCGATCAGGCTCGGGGACGGGGGAAATGGGTAAATACAGCAGGTGGTCCGGATGGGGTCTTGAAAGGAGGTTATTCGGGGCAATACGGCCTGGGGACAGGCGACCGGGGTGGGGGTTGTTTCGCAGTTTGCTGTCTGCAGTCTGATGCATCTGCTGTGACATCTCAGCTGACCAGGTCCGATTGAAGGGTGAGGCGTTCGTTCCGCACTTGACAAACCGGGGTTTTGTTGCGATGTTTCCCTGGGTGATCGTCCGCTGGTCTCATACTGTCCAGCTGTTTGCCAGGCCTAGGAGCAGACCCGATGGACCGAATTGCCTAATTCTACTCCTGAGTTTTATGGTCTAGTGGTCTCCAGCTCTGGCTCCTGTAAGAATTCCCTTCTCTTCCCCCACTCTATCAGATAAACACATTTTACATACCACAGCTTCAATTATCTCTGGTTAAGCCTTCACTTAGTTGACATCTCAATTGAGTCTATTGTGTTTTCTGCTCTTGCCCTCTACTCCCACTCAGTAAAAAGATTAGGTTCATTTTGTTCTTGCATTGCACCCTACCGTTTACAGAACTTCCTCCATAATTATCTTGCCAGCACCAGGGAGATCTTCCCACTTGTCCTCTTCCAGTGTCACTTGGTCTAAAGGGACCATTCATTCCCCCTGACTAGTCTATCTCCACCAATGTCAACTCACAGCACTGCGCTATCAAAATACAAGAAAGGCAGCACCTGTTTCCTTTCTGTTACAAGGAGGACCCAACCAGTCAATGCAGGCACAACAGTTCTTCCGTGTTAAACTCAGTGCTCAGGATGAGACCACATCTACATCAGAGAAATCAAATGTGTGACTATTCTGTTCAGTTTGCAGGGGTGACTGAGAAGGTACAGAGGTCTTGGGTCAGGCACCACCAGGTTCAGGAACAGTTATTATCGCTCAAACAACAGGCTTCTGAACCAGCACTTACCTCAACACTGTACTAATACCACAACCTATGGACTAATTTTTAAGGACTCTACAAGCCCTATCCTCCATATTATTTACTTATATTCTTTCTATAATTTCTGAATTTGCAGCTTGCTGTCTTTTGCACACTGGTCGTTTGTCAGTTTTTGTGTGTAGCCTTTCAATGATCCCTATTTCTTTGTTCTACTGTAAATGCTTGTAAGAAAATGAACGTCAGGGTAGTATATGATGATGTATATGTACTTTGATAATAAATTTACTTTGAAATTGGTGGCCACTTTAACTCTCCATCCCTGTATTTATGGCTTCTTGTGCCAATCCAGTGAAGCTGAACACAGGCCTGGGCCAGCAATCCATCTCCTGATAGAGTACGTCACAGCCTACAGGAACTTCAGATTCAAAGATTAAAAGGTTCAAAGTACTTTTATTATAAAAGTATGTATACAGAATACGACTCTCCCACAGGCAGCCATGAAACAGAAACACCTTGGAACTCATTCAAGAAAACTTCAAATACCCAATGAACGAGAAAAGAACAAATTGCACAAGCTGCAAAAAGCGAACGAATAACACATAGAATATCAAACATCAAGCCAGGAGTCCAGTAGTGTTCAGTTTAGTTCAGTTCAGCGTTGCGCAGCTAGCCCACTGCGGGCTACACGCAGAACCGTTCTTCACTGAAGAGCCCCAGTCTGTATTGATCACCCTGATCAAACCGCTCAAAAGCAGCAAAAAGAAAGAGTAACCAAAACCCAGAAATCCATCCACCATGAGCCTCAAAGTCCCCCAAAACGACTCCACAGCCTCGCTGATCAATCCTTCCGGCATACCCCAAGGCTTCTGGAGAGGGAGAGGAGGACCGGTCAAACGCAGGCAGAGTGCACCGAAAACCCACCCATCCTCGGCTCTCGTCCTCGTCGACTTCAACTGCTCAACACCTCAGTGGAGCTGATCATGGTGTCCAGGCCTCCAGCTGCACACTCCGCTCCAAACCTCACCGAGCTCCCTTGGAGACAGCAAAGCACCAGATTGCTCAATCGGCCTGAAAACACACCATCAAAACTGCTTTCGCATCCCAATCACACACAGCCCAGTGACAAAACCATATTTGAAATAAGTAGTTTCGTAACCTCTCGTCAGGATATTACCATTGGTCACGTTGTTCTCTGGCGCTGTCTTCTTCAGATAACCAACTTGTTCAGTTTTGTTGGAACTGACCAGTTCTGGTGAAAATTTACCAGCCTGTTACAGAAGGGTTGTCTCTCTCAAGGTGTTGTCTGACCTGATAGGTAGCTCAGAGTTTATTTTCAGATATCAAGCTAAAGCAGTGAAGTATGTCTCAAAGTTCCAGCAGTGACTTTGCTTGCTGCTGTGTCCTCTCAGCTCCAGACAGATGTGTCCAGGACCGTGAGCAACGCAGGGGATGAATATAATCCTAGATAGCGTTGGAAATGTTTGTCTTAGTCACTTTTAATGTCTCCATTTTGTTGTAGAATTGTAAATTTGCAATAAACACTTTATAACAAAAAAAGATAGCTAAGCTGTGATTAACAAACTGAGGTTAGCGTGACGTTATTATGGCTTGGGGCGTCGAAGTTCACAGTTCGATCCCGGCGTCCTCTGCAAGGAGACTCTGTATATTCACCCCATGGAATGCATGGATTTGCTTCAGGTCCTCTGGTTTTCTCACACAGTCCAAGGACGTACTGGGTAGGTTAATTGGTAAACAACCAATGTACAAAACAAACTGTACAAATAAAATACTGAGAGCACGAGTCCCTGAAAGTGAGTCTGTAGTTCGTGGAATCAGTTCCGTGTTGAGGTGAGTGAAGTTATCCATGCTGGTTCAGGAGCCTGATGGTTGAAAGATAACAACTATTCTTGAAGCTGATGACCTGCAGGCTTCATCCTACCCTGATGCTATATGAAACTCTTTGGAAGTGTAATGGCAGGCGCAACCTTATGTATTGTCTGTGTGACTGAACGTCTGTTAGTTACCACATTTTTGGGCTGCTGGCTGTATGCAAGTTGCTTGTCTTATTTCAGACATTGCATTAGTATCCGCACTTTTTAAAAAAAAACACCTGTGTTTACTTAAAAATGTTTCTGCTCTGTCAGGAATTACTTTTAAAAATTGGCATCGATTAACATTTATGAAGTGATTTATATTGTCGTGAGGTTTGAAAAGTGTTCTAAAGTTAATTCCATTCCTGAATTTCAGGAACTTTGAAGTTCAGCTTTGCTGTCTCATTGCATCCGCTTTCTTTTGCTTGTCTTCTGGTTCCTTATCTTCTCAGTATCAGTTTGAAATGTAACTGATTTGACGCCAATTATGGCATAAGCACAAGAAAGTCTACAGATGCTAGAATTCTAAGCAACACACACAAACTGCTGGAGGAACTCAGCAGGTCAAGCAGTATCTAAATTGTCAACATTTCAGGCTGAGACCTGACATAGTCCTGCAGAAGGTTCTTGGTCTGAAACATTGACTCTTTATTCCTTTCCATAGATGCTGCCTGTTGAACATTTCAGTTTTCTGCATACTGTATTTAAGTCCACCTTATCTATCAACAAAAATGGAGTACATACACAAGTATTGCCATTTAATCTGTAGGATACCCTTAGCTTTTTTAAGCCACAAAGTTGCATCAGAATTTTTAAAAGTAAAAGGTTATTAATGAATTTATCTCTCCTGTAATCCCATAAATACAGTTAAAGTATTTTGTGAGCATCAGGGTTTGTGAAAATACTGAGTAAAGAGTATTTTTATCCAGCGCAACTCATGTTCTTAAAAATATCCTCCTAATCAATATAATTTCATAAACACCATGGGTGTAGAAGATTCTGAGTTTAATTGGTATGAAACTAGATGCTTTGATTTTAAGTAAGCATTTTGAATTTTCAGAAACTACTGTTATTGGAAATGTGCTGTCAAATTTGGTTAAGATCATGAGATGTGTTTGTCAGATTATAACTTGGTGTGTATACTAAAATCCTCACTTACTATATAACGAGTTTATACTGCTAAACATGTGGTTTCATTCTGTGGGCAGTAAGTGATGTAGGAGGTAGAATCTGTACTCTTTTTGAGGCCTGTGTATTTGTAGTGACAGGCATGTCGGAACAATTTATATTTGGAATCCTAAATATTTTGTGACTTGATCATTTTAATTTATTTTTGAAACAAGTGCTGTAGTTTCAAAAGCAGTCACAATTTATGAATTGCAGCTGTGAAAATGTGCAAGTTTTTTAAAGTAGGTGTTACCTGCATTCTTTAAAGTGTTTGCAGTTTTCAGTGTTTCTGCTGGTCCTTGTTCAGAACTGCCTTAAATTCATGTACAAATTAAATTGCAACTTCAGGATTCTAATTTTATTTCAGACATTTCCTATGAGGGTAGGTTGAGTGAGCTGGGGCTTTTCTCTTTGGAATGAAGGAGGATGAGAGGTGACTTGGTAGAGGTGTTTCAGATAAGAGACAAAAATTGAGTGGAGAACCACAGGCTTTTTTCCCATGGCGGAAGTGGCTAATATGCGGGGGAGTAATTTTAAGGTGAGTGGAGGTAGTTTTTTTTTTACACAGAGTGATAGGTGCGTGGGATGTGCTGCCAGGATTGTTGGTAGAGGCAGAAAACTTAGGGCGTTTAAGAAACTCTTAGATGGGCACATGTTTGATAGAAAAATACTTCACTGCGTACGACGGAAGGGTTAGATTAATCCTGGAGCAGGTTGAAAGGGTGGCGCAACATTGTGGGCCGAAGTGCCTGTACTATGCTGTTATATGTTTTGTTTCTGACTGGAGCATTTCAATTTGTGTAGAAGATTACTGTAATTTGGGCAGTATTTTTCCATAGATCATGTTGTTGTTTTTATTTTTTCACTTGCATTGTTGATTTTTAATCCATTTCTACTGATTACCTGAGTTACTGGTGCATTATACATTTGCTTTTCACCTTACTTTGTTGATACCTTGTTATGAAAAATCCGGTTCACTACAATTTTCCTCCTTGTCAAGCTTTATAAAATAATTACTGTGTAACCCACCTCTAATTGTTGGCTCATTCTGATTTGAATATAGCTCAGGTATCTTTAGCATCTGCCATTAATTTGCAATTTAAAAAAATCAGGAGGCAGGATCTATGGTTCCAATAGTTTGAAAGACAAATTTATCCAAATTTATGGATCAACATTTTTGTGGCTGACTGTTCCCTGTGAAAGGAGTGAAGACTAGTTGCCTTAAAAATTGGACTTTGGGGGAGAGCTATTCCTTGAAATCCTAAATTAAACTCCCTTTGTAGTGCAGTCTTATTTTGTTTCAATCCCACCTGTTCAGGAACTGGAATTGTTTTGCTGAACTTTTAATTTTAGTATATAGTGGGGGTGAAGCCTTTGTAAAAATACACAGAACCATCATCTGAGTTTTTGATAACTTGTATTTAAAATAAAATACTGCATTAGTAACACTTGAACTTAAGTAATAATTCCATGAATGCCTTTTAGTTGTTGCTTAAAACATCTTCAAGGTTCTGAGTAAGTGCATAGTCAAGATCAAGTAATGAACCAAAACTTTACTTGGAATACTGTGTTCAGCCCTGGTCATCTCATTTTAGGAAGTTTGTGAAATCTTTAGAGAGGGTTCAGAAGGGATTTACCAGGGAAATGTCTGGATTGGTGAGCATGTCTTTTTTTTTTGTAATTAAGTTTTTATTGAAGTTCATCATCAAACAAACATTTCCGTAAGATGTATTTCAGATACTATACATATATATCATATATTCATATTTGCCACAGATCTCCACGTAGTGTTTATGTGGTATACACTTATAGAAAAGAGAGGAAAGAAAGATCAAGCAAGAGGAGAAAACTCCAAGTAGGAAGTGATTTTTAAAAAAAATATACAACATATTCATTGATTTGTGAGAATAAAATCAGGTCAATGAGGTGTTATGTAGTTAAACCATTTTTCCCAGTATGAATCAAATTGTTCCAGCTTATGATTAACAGATGCTGTTATCTTCTCCATTTTGTAAATGCCCATTGTAATTTCCATCCAGGCATGAGAATTGATTGACTTTGCTCTTTGGAGGAAAGGAGGATGAGAGGTCACTTGTTAAAACTGTACAAGATGACATGATGGATTGGCATGGTAGCATTACAGTACAAGCGACCCAGGTTCAGTTCCTGCCGCTGCCTGTAAAGAGTTTATACATTCTGCCCATGACCACATGGGTTTCCTCCCACAGTCCAAAGATTTCCTGTTGGTAGGTTAATTGGTCAATGTAAATTGTCCATGATTAGGCTAAGGTTAAACTGGAAGACTGCTGTGTGACATGGCTCGAGGGACCGGAAGAGCTTATTCTGCACTATACCCGAATAAATAACGAAGAGCTATAGATTGAGTGGACAGCCAGAGACTTTCCCAGGGCAGAAATGGCTGTTACAAGGGGCATGATTTCAAGGTGATTGGAGGAAAGAGGAGGTAGGTTTGTACATAGAGTGGTGGGTGTTTGAATCACCCTGCTAAGGGTGGTGGTAGAGGCAGATACATTAGGGAGATTTAAGAGACTCTTAGATGGGCACATAGTAGAAAGAGAAATGGAGGCCTATGTGGGAGGGAAGGGTTAGATTGATCTTGGAGAAGGCTGAAGTGTCGACACAACGTTGTGGACTAGATGGCTTGTACTATGCTGTAATATTCTGTGTTCTAAAAGTGGGGCTTGTATTTAAGGTTTTGTGATTAGTTAGATACAATATGGAAACAGACCCTTTATCTCACTGAATCTGCACACAACCATCCAAGGTCCATTTACAGAAATCTCCGTCTTCCCCTATATTCACACAATCTCTCTCCAGACTCCACCTCTCACCTACACACTTAGCAAGTTACAGTGACCAGTTAATTTCCCAGCCAGGTCCTTTGTAACTTGCTATAAACAACGCAGCAATGGAAGTACCCAACATTCCAAGCCAATGACCTGTTTGAAACCCGCAGAGTCATTTTAGTTATGTCAGGTTTCAAGTTTTAAGTTTCTTTCTCTGTAGAAAAATATGCCACCATCTGTACAAATAAGCTGGAATATTCTTGGCTTGTAGCTTGCCTGTGTTCTCTGGTATTAGTTGCCATGGTAATATAGCCCCCAAACCCAGAACTTCCTCAATAGAATATAAATTGCCTTGTACACAATAAATTTATTTTTAAAGTTTGCAGTACATAAAATTAGTTGTATAGCTAATGTCACCTTGTCTTAGTGAATTTGCCTGTCTGCTACAAAAATAGCTTTTTATGGTGTTATCTGCATTTGGGTACAAAGGCATATGGTCTCAGCAGTTAAGCGATTAACTGCTGTACTGAAATAGTTCCAACTTCCTGTGTGATGTGCTACTCTGCCAAATAGTCTGAAATTGGGTCTTCACTTGATTCAGTGTTGGTGCTTTGCTGCTGTACAATGTGAACTACTACACTATAATCGTGCAGAACTTCTTGGATGGTTCTATAAATTCTATTCCCTTCTTAGCTTAGGGGTAATAGACTTAGAATCAATTGAAAGCTGTTTTCAAACTTGAGTGAAGCCCAAGAGCCTTAATGTTTTGGTATCCCACACAAAACATATTTTGCCCAAGCATTACCGAGGCAATAGCTTTGTTTGTGTGGCAAACAGAAACTGTTGTCATGTGTTTTTGCAAGACTAACTTTTCCACTGAAAAGAAGGAATCAATAGGAGAGGAGAGTGGACCATGGAAGAAAGGGAAAGAGGAGGGGACCCAGAGGGAGGTGATGGACAGGTGAGGAAAAGAGGGGTGACAGGGGAACCAGAATGGGGAGAAGGTTGGAGGGTACCCAGACGGAATATAAGGATTTGTTCCTCCCAACCTGAGTTCGGCCTCATAGTGGCAGTAGAGGAGGCCATGGACCAACATGTCAGAATGAGAATAGGAAGTCGAATTTAAATAGGTAGCCACTAGGAAATCCTGCCTTTTGCAGCGGATAGAGCGAATCTACTTAACGAAGTGCTCCCCCAATCTACCTTGAGTGGCAGTCAGGAGCAGGTAAAGGGATAGATGTAGTACTTGTCCCACTAAGTGCCAGGAGGGAGATCAGTGGAGAGGGAAGAGTCACTTTCAGAGATTGGTATTTCAGAAAAGTTGATGTAGGATTGTGTTCAGTCTGCAGTTTGTGAAATTTGGTGATAGAACAACAAAATATATCTTCTTCTCAGTGCATGTGATGTGAGCAATTAAGGTAGATGAGTTTTCCATCTAATTGACTGTTATAAGAACTCTCAATGGTTCTGAATGATACCTGATCTTTGGGGTGGGATCAAATTTTTCACAACTCTTCCAGTTGCTGTCAAACATGACCAACCAAGACTGTCAACAGCTGCTGAATAGACCTTTACACTCTCTCAGAAAATACCAGGCATCTGATCACCAGCTGTCAGCTAGCAACAACCATACTGATGTTCACCGTGCATTAAGAAAGTTCTTCCTAGCACACTCATTGAAAAGTAAAAATGTCATTGGCGTTAAAGTTCAAAGTAACTTTATTATCATATCACCATATGCACCCTTGAGATTCAGTTTCTTGTGGGCATTACAGGAAAATAAAGAAATACCACAGAGTTTATGAAAGACTATAGATAACAAAGACTGACATACATCCAATGTGCAAACCAGGATTAATCGTGCAAATAATAAATAAAAAAGAAAAATAATTCTGAGAACATGGGGAGTTTTTGAAAGTGAGTCTGTGGAATCAGTTCAGAGTTGAGGGGTGTGAAGTTATCCAGGCTGGTTCAGGAGTCTGATAGTTGAAGGATAATAACTTCCTGAACCTGGTGGTGTGGGACCTAAGGCTCCCGTACCTCCTGCCTGAACAAAGCATAGCCTGGATGATGGATGCTGCTTCTCAGAATCAGGTTTATTATCACTGGAGTGTGTCATGAAATTTGTTAACTTAGCAGCAGCAGTTCAATGCAATACATAATGTAGAAGAAAAAAAAACACAAAATATAGTAATAATTAAATAACAGTATATGTATATTGAATAGGTTAAAATTATGCAAAAAAACAGAAATAATATATGTTTAAAAGTGAGGTCATGTCTAAGGGTTCAATGACCATTTAGGAATCGGATGGCAGAAGGGAAGAAGCTGTTACTGAATCACTGAGTGTGTGCCTTCAGGTTTCTGTACCTCCTCCCTGATGGTAACAGTGAGAAAAGGGCATGCCCTGGCTGCTGGAGGTCCTTAATAATGGACACTGCCTTTCTGAGACACCGCTGCTTGAAGATGTCCGGGGTTCTTTGTAGGCTAGTTCCCAAGATGGAGGTTCTCCTTGTAGATGACTACTCACAAAGACAGGCAAGCAACCAGTGTGCAAAAGAGGACAAACTGTGCAAAAAAAAAAAATAATAATAAATAAATAATGCCGAGTACATGTAGAGTTCTTGAAAGTGAGTCCATAGTTAGTGTTCAGTGTTGAGGTGAATGAAGTTATCCATATAGATAGGAGCCTGATGGATGTAGGATAACCTTAAGGCTCCTATACCTCCTACCCAATTGTATTGGCAATCATGGCTTGGATGATCCACTACTGTCACCACTACTTGCAGCCTTTTTCTCTAGAGATTGTTACCACCCTCTCAGGTAAAGTTTAGATGGGATTTTGAGTGTGCTGTGACAGGCACTAGTTTGGATAATTATTTGTCATTTGCCACGCATCACATACTTCGAACATTAATACATTTTGTTGGCCAAGCACATTTTGCAACCATGGTTACTTCGTCCTCCTGCCATGCATAACCTTTAAGGGCAAATTTCCAAGTTGGACCTGCTAGCAAGGAGTCCCAGGTAAAATCTAGAATGTTGGAAATATTTGAGGCAACCGGACATGTTCAGTGGTATCAAGGGTGGTGTTGGTAACAGTTGTAACTGGTCAGTTGAAATGCTGAAACACAGGTGTATGAAGTTCATTTTCCCTCTCAAACTCATCCTCTTGCTTTCTGCCCATATCTTTTGAAGCCCTTACTAATCAAGGGGCTATCAAGCTCTGCTTTGAATATACAGTACCTAATGACTTAGCCTTCACACCCGTCTGTAGCAATGAATTTCACAGACTCAGTACCCTGTGGCTAAAGAAATTCTTTCTCACCTCTTTTCTAAAGGGATATCCTTCTATTCTGAGGCTTTGCCCTCTGATCCTAGACTCCTAGGGGGAGCAGAGAACGGGGGGCCAAGGAGATGCTACACCTTGCTCAAGGGTGACTTGCAGGCTAGCAGAGGGAAGGAGCACCTTACACCTCCTTTGGTAGAGACATATCTCCACCCCACCACCCATAATGTTAGTGTAGCCAGTTAATTTACCAGACTCTGTAACTTTGGGGCATGGAAGGGAGCTGTAGCAATCCAGATGGTCACAGCGAGAATATGGAAACCTCGGGGAAAGTTATCTCCGTACTTGCTGCCTGACCTACTGAGTTCCTCCAGCATTTTATTTGTGGTACATGAGAGCATGCAAACTCCATACAGTGCTGCAAGACAACTCTGAGACAGGTTAGGTTAGTGGAGGAAGAACTCTGCCCTGTAGTAGATAAATTCAAATCAGGATAGGACATATCTTTCTTTGCAATAAAAATGCTAAACACTTATTTTTGCAGTATCAATTTGTGGACCTGAGTGGATCTGTGACATTGGCATGGGTTGGTGATGGAACTGGTGTAAGTATTATCTGAACTATGTTTTTCTTAGTTTTGTCTGTACATTTGTAACCTGAAATGTCAGCACCATGCTGAAACAAAGAGGTGGGCGGCTATTTTAAAGGAAACATTAAATGTTCTCTGGAGCCTGTACATACGTCTTGTGGAATGTAAGATAAGCCTGGTCAAATTTGAGAAAACAAAAATGAGATTTAATCAGTTTTCAAATTGACACTTTTATTATGGTATTGGATGGCTGAAATTTTATGTGCATATTAAAGTAATCTTTTATTCAGCATGTTTTGAAAGAACTTTTCTATAATGAATTTGTTTGTCCACATATTACATAAGACAAATTTAATCCATATCTCAAATTTAGGGGAGTGATTTGTGAATGCTTTTGAGGTAAGTAAAAGCCAACCTGCCTTTTTGCCATTTGGGTTACAGAAATTTGTAAACAATTTAAACCACTTTTTCTATAATTCTGTTTACATTGTAATACGTGATTATGTTTATGTACTTATACCCATTTTATTCCATATCTGTACTTCAACTTCTAAGTTTATTTTTATAATTATAATTGTTTTTGTTGCAAGTTGCACCAACATATTACAACAAATTTCTAATACATCCAAATGTATATGCTGAATAAAGTTGATCTTTAATCCTTGGCAATATTATTAAAGATCTTCCTCACAGTCTGCTGGTATGGGAAATGTATTGCACTGGCTGCTGCAGAGGTGGCCGAACAGAATTCGTGAATGTGTGTCAAGTTTTGACCATCAGATAATTTTCTTTTGACTGTGAATTACAACTAGTGACACATATAAAATGTGTAAAGTCTTTTAAAGTAAAGCGTGGGTGTCTTCCTCACATTGTAAGAAATTTTGTTATCATGTTTGTTTTATTTGGTGGAATAAATTTCATAAACGACAACTATCAGCTCTGAGAAAGAGAAGTTTGACTAGGTCTGTTTAACTTTTTCTTGAACGCTCATCTGGTATTTTTATTTATTATTTATTTACATACAGTGTGGAGCAGGCCCTCCAACCCTTCGAGCTGTGCTGCCCAGCAATCTCCCAGTTTAATTGTAGCCTAATCACAGGACAATTTGCAATGACCAATTAACTTGCCAACCAGTTCGTCTTTGGACTGTGGGAGGAAAGCAGAGTACCCAGAGAAACTCACGCAGTCACAGGGAGAACATACAAACTCCTTACAGGCAGCGGCAGGAATTGAACCTGGGTCACTGGCACTATAAAGCTTTATGCTGACCATTACTCTGCTATGCTGCTGTGATTACTGACCTATTGGCCATAATTCAAAAACTAGAAAATGGAAGTTGAGTTGGACAGCTTTTTTTTCACATCTTCTATGAATGTAAATATTTTCCTTTTGGAGTGCAAATTGTTTTGGTCATGTGATTACATGTATTTTTTTCACTTACAGGTTCTCTTGGTATTGACAACTTTCCAGTTGCCGTTGTTGGGCAAACACTTTGGACAATCACAGTTGTACAGAAGGTAGCATGTATAAAATTTTCAGTGTCTCTTGAAATGGAAATTTGAGACAGCCGATGATGTTACATTAATGAGTTTGAACTTGTAGGTTTAGAGAATAATGAATCCCATTGCAGAAAAGAATTTGAGGTGATTAATAGACCATGCTGTAGTTAGGGATGTCTGAAAAATAAATTTATTTTAAAGTAAGGAATAGCAGTGACAGCTGTCTCACTTAGAGCATGCTGCATGTCTGAGCTTTCGTTCATTTGTGCAGAGTGGTACGACGTGGACAATCATGGCCTTTCCACGACCATGATTGTTCTTGGGAAATTTTTCTACAGAAGTGGTTTGCATTGCATTGCAGTGTCTTTACAAGATGAGTGACCCCAGCTATTATCAATACTCTTCAGAGATTGCCTGGCGTCAGTGGTCGCATAACCTGATATGAACCGGCTGTTGATATGACCATCCACCACCTGCTTCCAAGGCTTCAAGTGAAACTGATCAGTGGGGTGGGGGATGCTAAGCAGGTGCTACATCTTACCCAGGGGTAACCAATAGGCTAGCAGAGGGAAGGAGTGCTTCATAACCCCTTTTTAGAGACCTATGTCCACCCTGCCTCTGTAATAAACCGATTTACCAATATACTGGTAATCTTTCCTTTTCCCTCCATCCTGATGCAGGGTCTTGACCTGAAGCATCAACTTACAGCATTTGTGTCCACTGATGCTGCTTGAGCCTCTGATGTCTTCTAGTATTATGTATCAGATTCTGCCTTTTGCCAATTCTTGTCTTCATGCTCTACCTGTATATTTGCCTCATGAACTAATACACTGAGCCCTTTGTATACCTACATTTGCAAATCTCTCAGTATTTAAAGAATTTTTGTTCTCTTGAATGTGGTCCCACAGAATACATTTGCTGCCGTCCTGCAATCATTCTGTCTGTACCTCTTTGCAAGTTCTCATACCTTATTTTTCACCTAGCTTTGCATCAGTTGCAGACTTGTATAGTACATATTTTTACCCAAGCAATTAATAAAAATGGCAAACAGCGTAATAAAGGCCAACGTGTTCATTTGGTCCCAGATTCACTATATATACCTTGTGAGTGAATTAGGCTATTTGGTCCATCTAGTCCACTTTGCCAGTTCATCTTGACTGATTTATTTTGCCTCTTAACCCCATTCTTCTGCCTTCTCCCAGTAACCCTTGATGACCCAACTAATCAGGAATCTATTAACATCTGCTTTAAACGTATCCAATAAGTTGGCCTCCGCAGCTTTCTGTGGCAATGAATTCCACAGATACATCACCTTCTGGCTAAAGAAATTCCTCCTGTTCTCTGTTCTGAGGGACTTCCTTGTAATCTGAAGCTGTGCCCCCTGGTCCTAGACTCCCCCACTATAGGAAACATCACCTCCATGTCCAGTAGGCATTTCAATATTCAATAGGTTTCAACGAGATCCTAAACTCCAGCAAGTACAGGCCCAGAGCTCCTCATACGTTAACGCTTTCATTCCCAGGATCATTCTCGTGAACCTCGTCTGGATTCTCCAATGCCAGCACATCCTTTCTTAGATAAGGGGCCCAAAACTGCTCATGATACTCGGCACTTTCAAATATTGTTTAATTATTCTGGGCTTTATTGTATTTTACTTTTCTTTCAGTGATAATTATGGGAAGACTTATTCTGATATTACAAAACTCATCAATAATACATTCATTCGTACTGAATTTGGAATTGCTATTGGTCCTGACAACTCTGGAAAGGTAAATCATATTTGATTGCTAGATCTGTTCAAATGATATAATGCTACTTTCTATTGTTTTTTAAATGTTCTTACATTTTATTGATTATTGACAGCCCTGGATTTCTGTGTTGCATCATGTTAAACTGCAGGTGTCATCCATTCTGTGTAGTCAGCACTGGTATGCCATGCTCATATCTGTGAAATTGATCACTTTGGGCTGCTATGCATGAAAACAAGAACAGTCAGGAGGGGAAACAGTTTCTTCCTTCAGATTATTAAGCTTGTGAACTCCTTGTGGCATCACATTCAAAGTGTCACTGGTTAATCTGTTATTTACCTTACAATATTTAATTTATGTGTTTTAGTTTGTTTGTTTATTTGTGATCCATCTGTAGATTTCATCCTTATTTTCATGTTAATATGTGTTATGTATGCTGCAGTGCTTTATTCCCTGCTTCGGAGAAGCTTTGTCTTGTTTATATGCATGTCTATCGTTCTATGATAATAAACTTGACCGTGTTCAGGGTATGGAAAAACTTGATCAGGCACATATGGGCAGCTTAATCAATACAAGGGGACTTTTAATAGTAGGAAATGATTTTGAATAACTCGACTATGAAATAAGACTTTTTTTACTGTATGGTGATTATGGACTACAAGATAAATACCAACAAAAGAATATGAATCAGGTTTAATAGCACTAATAAATATTGTGAAATTTGTTGATTTGCAGCAGCAGTACAGTGCTTTACATAGAAAGCTAATTACAGTAATATATTATTAGGAGATCTCATTGAAACCCATCAAATATTGAAAGGCCTAGATAGAGTGGACATGGAGAAAATGTTTCCTTTAGTAGGAGAGTCTAGGAATAGAGGGTACAGCCTCAGCGAAACATATATTTAGAACTGAAATGAGGAGGAACTTCGGTCAGAGGGTGATGAATCTGTCAAGTTCATTGAATGAGCAGCTGTGTAGGCCAAATCGTTGATTAGCAGAGGTTGATAATTTTTTGATTAGTCAAGGTGTAAAAGGTTACAAGGAGAATGGGGGGGGGGGGGTTGAGAGAAATAATAAATAATAATAAAATTGTTTTTCTTTAAGCCCATCACCCCTACTGGGACATTGGCTGTTGATAGCGGCTTGCCAGAATCCTCAAGGTCTTTGGAACCTCTGCTGGCATTTCTGTAGCTCTGTGTTTTACAGATTAGGGTTGCTAGCTCCATTCCCAACTTTCATCCTTTCACAGCCAGGCTTGGGACTGTCCATGGTGGAGTTCAGATAGTTAGAAGTAGCAAATAAAATGTTGGGACAGTCAGCAGGTTGGATAGTAGGGTAGGTAAACTAGGAAAGTTACAGCTGGAGAGCCTGCATTAAAACTGAACAGCTAAGGTTTTATCTGAAGTTGTTCAGATAAGTTTTGATTTCCAAGGATTTGAACTGTGCTTGGATGCAAGATGAGCTTCTGTTTCATGAGTGTGCTTTGCACCTGTTGCAAATATATCAGAGGCAACAAGGGCAGAAAGAAGTCAACATGATCGCTGAAGTCAGAAGAAGTGACTGGCAAATGAAAATTTGCTCTCCCATTTGATGTTGTTGAAAGCAGGCACCCACTTCTGCCTTTCTGCTGTGGAAAGGAAGCCATGTTCTCAGTAGCAAATGGGATACCCTAAATTGGGTGGGGGGGAGGGTGCAGATACACTTTGGGTGACAGTGTGGAGATGCATCTCTACCAAAGATGGTGTAAGGTGCTTGTTCCCTGCTGCAGGTACCCCTTGGGCATGGTGTTGTACCTGCTTAGCCTCGCAACACACACAAAAGGCTGGAGGAGCTCAGTCAGCCAGGCAACATCTGTGGAAAAGAGTACATAGTTGACGTTTTGGACTGAGACCTTTTCATCAGGACTGGAAAAAAGAAGTCAGAGCAAGGAGGTGGAGGGAGGTAAACGATAGGTGAAACTGGGAGGGAGCGAAGTAAAGAACTGGGAAGTTGATAGGTGAAAAGGGCTGGATAAGGGAAATTTGATAAGAGAGGGTAGAAGGCCATGAAAGAAAGGGAAGGTGGAGGAGTACCAGAGGGAGTTGATGGGCAGATAAAGAGATAAGGTGTGAGAGAGAAATGGGAGTGGGGGAATGGTGAGGAGGGGGAAGATGACCCCAACAGACTCACAGGTGAAATGGTGAAATGTAGCCTCCAGCCTGATGACATGAACATCAATTTCTCAAGCTTCTGATAATTGCTTTGCTTCCCCCCCCCCGCCCCCCAGCATCCAAGTGTTGTGATGGTGAATAAATTAGAATTTCGTTTGGGTTTATATCTGCCTCTCGGAGTTAAATGGATTTGAAATGTCTTCATAAAGATGTACAAATTTGCTCTTATAAATTTGTGGCTATTCATTCCATTTCATCCGCATGTGAAGTAATAATGTATGTCTAGAGGTACATGGTTAGTAGTGTTCCATGGGATCTGCAGTAAGACCACTACAGTTTGTCTGATAAATTATAAATAACCTGGATAAAAATATTAATCTAGATTAGTAAATTTGCAGATGATACAAAAATAACAGTGAATATGTTTAGAGAAATCTTGGGGTCCAAGTCATAGCTTGCTGAACGTGACTGCACGGGTTAGTAGTGGTAAATAAGGCATGTGGCACACTTGCCTTTATTGGTTGAGGAATTGAGTTCATGAAGTTGCAAAGTTGTTAGCAGTTATATAAAAACTTTTGTTAGGCCACATCTGTAATATCACCCCATTATAGAAAAGATGCGGATGCTTTGAAAGGAGTATCTTTTTCCCTGGGGGGGTTGAAATGTCTAGCACTTGAGGGCATATATTTTAAGCTGGGGGGGGGGGTTAAGTTCAAAGGAGCCATGAGGGTCAGTTTTGGTTTACACTGTGGGGTGTCTGGAATGGTCTAGCAAAGTTTTAAGTGGAGGCAAATATGGTAGAAGCATTGAAACTGTTCTTAGATAGGCACATAATGTGTAGCGAATAGAGCGGTATGGATATTGTGTAGCCAAAGGGGATTAGTTTAGGCATTTCACACAAAATGGTGGTGGAACGCAGCAGGCCAGGCAGCATCTATAGGGAGAAGCACTGTCGACGTTTCAAGCCGAGACCCTTTGTCAGTCTCCTCCTCTCACCTTTTAAATCTACTCCATCTGTTTTTCTCCAGTCCTGCCGAAGGGTTTTGGCCCAAAACATTGACTGTACTTTTTTCCATAGATGCTGCCTGGCCTGCTGAGTTCCTCCAGCATTTTGTGTGTGTTGCTCAGTACAGTATAGGCCCTTTAGCCCACAATAATTTCCAGCATCTGCAGATTTTCTCTTGTTTATGATGGGCCAAAGGGTCTGTTGGGTGCTGTTCTGTTATCAGAGCTCAGTAATACCATACAAAAACAGACCTTCTCACCAATTGACTCTGCACTGATGATAAAATCTGATTTTTGCTAATACTTCATTGGGGTTCCCATAGACCCTTACCATTAACCAAGGGATTCGTGGGCCTATATTGATACCATTTTATTTTCTTCTCAACCCATAAGTTGCCCCAAGATTCTCGCATTCATGGACACACACTAAGCAGTTACCACCAGCCTGCACACTTTTGGGAGCACTGGTCATGAGGATAATGTGTGCATTCCACAGTGACGGCACCAGATGTGAGGATTGAATGGGGCAGCTGGGATTGTGAGGCAGCAGTTTTAGCTGTGACACTGTAATATTCTGGACAGCATTGACAAACAGCTTGAGACCTTACTCTGTATTTTAAATGTGTAACCCCCTGGGTCGCCTCAGGCTCGCTCAGCTCGTTCTCGTCTAGGGGGAGCAGCCTTCGGCCCCACCAAACTGGGTAATCAGCTGGTGTGGATGCTGTGTGATGTCCTGCCTTGCCCAAAACACAGACAGTACACCATATGTGATTAAATTAGTACAATTTATAAAGATTACTATAACTAAGTGATTAATAACAATACAGTATATATGGAGGAAAAGAAAATAAAGAAAAGGCGCCAAACTTATCAAAGTCCAGACCACTTCATGCACAACCGTTGGAGCTCAATTACTGAAGTCTTCTGGCCACCATTCGATCCCCTCCGAACTCCTCGACTCGCAGCTCAGGACCACCCGAAGTGGTCAACCAAACACATCTATCTTCGTCTCCTCTCCTCGGGGTACCTCCTAGCCTTGGACCCCCGCTTGGGGTCCGTTCCTCGCCCAGTTTACAGCATTGTGCCCTCTCTCTCTGAGCCCCTTGCGCCGATTTCCCCAAAAGCCCACCAACAATAGCTTACAGACTCAGAAGAAAGAACAACATTAATCCCAATTGGTTTACAAAGGAATACAATTCTCGTTATCAGTAAATTTTAACCCAACCAAGCTGCCAGCACTCTCTCGCAACAAAGAAGCATTCCTACTTTTAACAAAACAAAGAAGCCATTTTGAATAACATACACAGTAACAAAGGAAAAGAAGAAACCCCCGTTACAAATGGAATTTTAGCTGTGGATTTTAAAATATTGATTGTTGTTTTTCCCTTTTTTTAGGTGATCCTTACTGCTGATGTTTCTGGAAGGAGTAGTGGTGGCAGAATATTTAGATCAAGTGATTTTGGAAAGAATTTTGTCGCCACAAACCTTCCTTTCCATCCACTATTGCAAATCCTTTATCATTCAGAAAATTCGGAACATCTTTTGGCATTAAGCGTGGATGTAAGTACGTCAGAGAGAAAATACTAGTTGATTTTTGGGAAATACAAAATGATCTGTTTGTGCCATTTTTAGCCTTCTGCAATTAGTTTTGTCATAATAATCAGCATCTTTTGATTTGATACATTCATGGCTTTCTAGAATCAGTGTCATCGTGTATTATTAAAAAATCAAGATTAGTTGTCGAAACACAGTAACATGTTTTGCTTTATGTCAATGACTAACACAGGCTAAAGATGTGCTGGAACAACTGCAAACTGTTACACTATCCACTACACCACTGTGCCACCTTCTGGCCCAAGGTATTTTATTCCACCACACTTTCCCTTGCACTATCGTCCCTTCTGTCAGTCTTATCAAAGTACATCTTTTCACTTTTTGAAATTCATTCGCCTAATAGGTAAATGAGTATCTCTCTGCTTAGCATTTGTATAATTCTCTTTCTGAAGGATGAGACATCAGACCTCTGTTTAAATAGAAACATAGAAAACCTACAGCACAGTACAGGCCCTTTGGCCCACAAAGCTTGCTGTGCATGTCCTTACCTGAGAAATTACCTGGGGTTACCCATAGCCCTCTATTTTTCTGAGCTCCATGTACCTGCCCAGGAGTCTCTTAAAAGACCCTATTGTATCCGCCTCCACCACTGTCGCCAGCTCCCCATTCCATGCACTCACCACTCTCTGTGTTTAAAAAAAAAACAACAACAACTTACCCCTGATCCTCTGTACCTACTTCCAAGCACTTTAAAACTGTGCCCTCTTGTGCTAGCCATTTCAGCTCTGGGAAAAAGCCTCTGACTATCCACAAGATCAATGCCTCTCATCATCTTATACACCTCTGTCAAGTCACCTCTCATCCTCCATCATTCCAATGAAAAGAGGCCCAGTTTACTCGACCTGTTCTCATAAGGCATGCTCCCCAATCCAGGCAACATCCTTGTAACTCTCCTCTGCACCCTTTCTATGGCTTCCACATCCTTCCTGTAGTGAGGCAACCAGAAATGGGCACAGTACTCCAAGTGGGGTCTGACCAGGGTCCTAAGCAGCTGCAACATTACTTCTCGGCTCCTAAACTCAATCCCATGGTTGATGAAGGCCAATGCACCATATGCTTTCTTAACCACAGAGTCAACCTGCACAGCTGCTTTGAGTGTCCTATGGACTCGAACCCCAAGATCCCTCTGATGCTTCACACTGCCCAGAGTTTTACCATTAATACTATATTCTGTCGTCATATTTGACCTACCAAAATGAACCACCTCACACTTATCTGGGTTGAACTCCATCTGCAACTTCTTACCCCATTTTTGCATCTTATCAATGTCCTGCTGTAACCTCTGACAGCCCTCCACACTATCCACAACACCTCCAACCTTTGTGTAATCAGCAAATTTACTAACCCATCCCTCCACTTCTTCATCCAGGTAATTTATAAAATTCACGAAGAGTAGGGGCCCCAGAACAGATTCCTGAGGCACACCACTGGTGACCGAACTCCATGTAGAATATGACCCGTCTGCAACTACTCTTTGCCTTCTGTGGGCAAGCCAGTCCTAGATCCACAAAGCAATGTCCCCTTGGATCCCATGCCTCCTTATTTTATCAATAAGCCTTGTATGGGGTACCTTGTCAAATGCTTTGCTGAAATCCATATACACTACATTTACAGCTCTTCCTTCATCAGTGTGTTTCGTCACATCCTCAAAAAAAATTCAATCAGGCTCGTAAGGCATGACTTGCCTTTCACAAAGCCATGCTGACTATTCTTAATAATATTATCCCTCTCCAAATGTTCGTAAATCCTGCTTCTCAGGATCTTCTCCATCAACTTACCAACCACTGAGGTAAGACTCACTGGTATATAAGTTCCTGGGCTATCTCTACTCGCTTTCTTGAATAAAGGAACAACATCCAATCCTCCGGAGCTTCTCCTGTCCCCATTGATGATGCAAAGATCATCGCCAGAGGCTCAGCAAACTCCCCTCTCACCTCCCACAGTAGCCTGGGGTACATCTCAGCTGATCCCAGTGACTTATCCAACTTGATGCTTTCCATAAGCTCCTGCACATCCTCTTTCTTAATATCTACATGCTCAAGCATTTCAGTCCACTGTAAGTCATCCCTACAATTGCCAAGATCCTTTTCTGTAGTGAATACTGAAGCAAAGTACTCATCAAGTACCTCTGCTATCTCGGACGGTTCCATACGCACTTTATCACTGTCACACTTGATTGGTCCTATTCTCTCACATCTTAATCCTCTTGCTCTTAACATACTTGTAGAATGCTTTGGGGTTTTCCTTAATCCTGTTGGCCAAGGCCTTCTCATGGCTCCTTCTGGCTCTCCTAATTTCTTTTTTGAGTTCCTTCCTGCCAGCCTTATAATCTTCTAGCTCTCTATCATTACCTAGCCTTTTGAACCTTTCGTAAGCTTTCTTTTCTTCTTGACTAGATTTACACCAGCCTTTGTACATCACGATTCCTGTACCCTACCATCCTTTCCCTGTCTCATTGGAATGTAGCCACGCAGAACTCCACGCAAATATGCCCTGAACATTTGCCACATTTCTTCCTTACATTTTCCTGAGGACATGTGTTTCCAATTTATGCTTCCAAGTTCCTGCCTGATAGCTTCATATTTCCCCTTACTCCAATTAAACTAACTTGTCTGTTCCTATCCCTCTCCAATGCTTTGGTAAAGGAGATAGAGTTGTGATCACTATCTCCAAAATGCTCTCCCACTGAGAGATCTGACACCCGGCCAGGTTCATTTCCCAATACCAGATCACGTACAGCCCCACCTCTTGTAGGCTTATCTACGTATTGTATCAAGAAACCTTCTTGAACACACCTAACAAACTCCACCCCATTTAAACTCCTCGCTCTAGGGAGGTGCCAATCGATATTTGGGAAATTAAAATCTCCCACCACGACACCTTTCAGACTCTGTCTCCCTATCTGCTCCTTGATGTCCCTGTTACTATTGGGTGGTCTATAAAAAACACCCACTAGAGTTATTGACCCCCTTCTTCTTTCTAACTTCCACCCACAGAGAGTCTGTAGACAATCCCTCCATGTATTCCTCCTTTTCCACGACCATGACACTATCTCTAATCAATAGTGCCATGCTCCCACCTCTTTTGCCTCCCTCCCTGTACTTTCTGAAACATCTAAAGTCTGGCACTTGAAGTAACAATTCCTCCCCCTGAGCCATCCAAGTCTGTAATGACCATAACATCATAGGTCCAAGTACTGATCCATGCTCTAAGCTTATCTGCTTTGTTCCCAACACTCCTTGCATTAAAATAGACACATCTCGAACTATTGGTCTGAGCATGTTCCTTCTCGATCACCTGTCTATCCTCCCTTTTGCACTGTCTCCAAGCTTTCTCTGTGAGCCAACCGCTTCTTCCTCCGTCTCTTCAGTTTGGTTCCCAACCCCCAGGCAATCCTAGTTTAAACTCTCCCCAATTGCCTTAGCAAACCTCCCCACCAGGATATGGGTCCCCCTAGGTTTCAAGTGAAACCCGCCCTTTTTGTGCAAGTCACTCCTGCCCCAAATGAGGTCCCAATGATCCAGAAATCTGAATTCCTGCCCCCTGCTCCAATCCTCAGCCACACATTTATCCTCCACCTCACTCTATTCCTATACTCACTGAAGTGTGGCATAGGCAGAAATCCCGAGATGACTACCTTTGTGGTTCTGCTTCTCAACTTCCTTCCTAACTCCCTGTAGTCTGCTTTCAGGACCTCCTCCTTTTTCCTGCCTATGTCATTGGTACCAATATGTACCACGACCTCTGGCTGTACTCCTTCCCACTTCAGAAACATCCCAGACCCTGGCACCTGGGAGGCAAACTACCATCCATGTTTCTTTCCTGCGTCCACAGAATCACCTTTCTGACTCCCTAACTATAGAGTCCCCTATCACTGCTGCCATCGTCTTCCTTTCCCTACCCTTCTGAGCCACAGGGCTGGACTCTGTGCCAGAGGCATGGCCACTGTTGCTTCCCCCAGGTAGGCTGTTTCCCCTCCCCCACCCAACAGGAGTACTTACAGCCACAGTTTTGCAATTTGCATTCACATTTGTGGTTTGTAACAAAAAATATTGAAAGCTGTTGGCAGTGATCTGAGCCTGCAGCTTTAAAATTTAACTAAAAAAACCTAAATAGGCAAAATAGCTTAGCAAGAAGTGAACATTGACCAATGCAGTGCCGTAGCCAGACGTTTCACAGTGCCAACTCTTAAGATGGTTCTATTCCCGCAGCAGTCTGTAAGGAGTTTGTTAGTTCTTCCTGTGAACGTTTCTCCAGCAATTTGTGGGTGTTGCTCTGGATGTTTTGTTATCTCACACATTCCCAAGGTCAGGTTAGTCAGTTGTGGGCATGGTATGTTGGCACCAGAAGCATGGTGACGCTTGCAGGCTTCCCAGCACTCCCTCAGACTTTGTTGGTCATTGACGCAAACGATGCATTTCACTGTGTCACAAATGAGAAAATCTGCAGATGCTGGAAATCAAAGTAATACTCACAAAATGCCTTGGGAGCTCAGCAGGCTAGGCAGCATCTATGGAAAAGAATAAACTGTCGATGTTTCCTGCTGAGAACCTTCATCGGAACTTCATCATGTATTTCACTGTATGTTTTGATGTGCATGTAACAAATAAAGCTAATCTTCATAGTCAACCAATTTCCCCAACTCCACCCTGAAATGTGTGATATGTTGTTGGCAAAAAATACATTTGCAGTTGAATTAGCAAAATATAAAGTTCAGAGTTTCTAATCTTAGTTAATGGTTTAATAATTCAATGGTTCAATTTAATATTAAATAATGTATACATTGTACAACCTGAAACCTTTACTCTTTGTGGACATCCATGAAACAGAGAAAGAAAATCCCAAAGAATGAACAAGAGAAGAAACGTTAGAACCCTCTCCTATGCGCAAGCATCAACCCTCCCCCCCCACTTGCTCCAGCATCAACATCAACCCCCACCCCACCACTCACCATGCAAGCAATAGCAAATCCCCAGAGACCACGATTTAGAGTCCATCAAAAACTATTGTTTTTGATATCACTAACGACAGAGAGAGATATTGAGAGTGCTCCTGCTACAGTGAGAGTAAAGGCCAACAGCTTGCTGTTTCGATGTTACTTAACTATAGTGTTCCAACAAAACTACATTCTATTATACTTCTTCCTGTAAACCCCTGTGAGAAAATGAATCTTAAGATAGTACAGCATACACTTTAAAGTATTGATAAATTTATATTTATAATATTCATAATATATTTTCTTTGAACTTTAAATCATTACTAAAACCAATTGGGTGGAAGTTTGCTCAATGTTATAAGATTGCACCCTAAGCAATGTCCTTGTTTGAAGATCACTTTTTCTCCCTTAGTCCATCCCTTGCTGCTTTTTGCTCATCATCATGCACTGGATATTCTAAAATGATTGATTACGTGAATGGGAGTTAGCTCAAGAGAGGCAAATAAGAGAAGTCACTGTTTAAGCCACAAGGCATATTGTTTTGTTACGTGCATTTCTACAAGAAACAGAAGTTTGTCAATGAGCTGGGAATGTTTATATAGAACAAAATTTATCATTGAAATACCCATTCCCATTCTGACATGTCAGTACCCATTCCCATTCCGACATGTCAGTCCATGGCCTCCTCTACTGCCGTGATGAAGCCACGCTCAGGTTGGAGGAGTAACACCTTGCATTCCATCTGGGTAGCCTCCAATCTGATGGCATAAACATCGATTTGTCAAAATTCTTTGCACCCCCCCTTCAGCATTCCTCATTCCCGTTTCCTTTCTCACCATACCTGCCCATTACCTCCCTCTGGTGTTCCTCCCCTTTCCCTTTTTTCCATGGCCTTCTATCCTCTCCTATTAGATTCTTTTTTCCAGCCCTTTATCTGTTTCATCAAACAACTTCCCTGCTCTTTGCTTCACCAGTCCCCCTCTCCTGTTTTCACCTATCACCTACCATTTTGTACTATTTCCTCCCCTCCCCTCCCCTCACCACCTCACTCTGACTTCTCATCGTTTTTCCCCAGTCTCAATTAAAGGTCTCAGCTCAAAACATCGACTGTTTACTCTTTCCATTGATAGTCTGCTGAGTTTCTCCAGCATTTTGTGTGTGTTAGATGAAATTAGATGCTGGTAATCTAAATTGGCTTCATTATACAAATGAGATTATTTTTGTATTTGGAAAACAGTGGATTCCAGTTAATTGGGATGTATCAGGACCAGTACATTTTGGCCCAATTAGGCAGCAGTCCCAATTATTTGAAGTTTCATGAAAATATTTAAAAAGGTATAAAGCAGACAGAATATGTAACTGAGTAATAAATAATATATTTAAATGAAATACAGAACCACTTAGAACATTACCAGTACTACCACAGTATAAAACTGTAATAGTTCTAATAGCGCTGGAGGAATTCGTCCAGTGTATGCTCTGTGGTCTTTTGATTGATTGTAAGTGAACAAAATTAGCACAGACACCTTGTGCAGATAATGCCTTCCTATATTGTTTTTGATGATTGCATCTTCTTAATCAGGGGTTCCCAACCTGGGATCCACGGACCCCTCAATTAATGGATGAGGTCCATGGCAAATAAAGGTTGGGAACGCCTGACCTAAATCTTCATTTTCATTGTAACATTGAAGATGATTGTTGATAGCTTCAAATTCTTTGCAGCTTCTAACATGTTGAAGTAGTATACACTGGATGAAATCCTCCAGCAATAATTATTAGGACCAGTTCAGTTTTATAGTACTGTAATAGCATTGGTACTGTTCTAAGTTTATCTAAGTATATAATTTGTTTCATTTTCATTCCCAATCCCATCCATTTCTGCATCTCCAAGCCTGAATACTTGAAACCACAGAGCAAAACAGTTCTGAAATGTCTTGCTGCTCATTTCTTGCCAGTTATCAGTGACAAAAATCACTGCTGTTTGAACACAAGCACACACAATTGATGCTATTTAAAAACTGATTGCTCTAAGTGCAGTGTAGTGTCTTAACGGCCACACAAGTTCACAGGACTGAGGCTAGTTAGAAACTGTTAGGTAACAGTCTCTTGTTCCAATTAAGCAGCATAGGTTTCCCAAGTAAACAAAGGAATCCTGGCTATTTTTTCAATGAGCTTTTCTGTAAGAGTTGTCCCAAATAACCGGTTGCTTGATTAACTGATGCCCAGTGAACCGGAATCCACTGTATACTCATGACACATTGATTTGTCTAATCTTGTTTTTCTTCTGACTGCTGTATTATTCAATAATATTCCAGAATGAGTTGTGGTTTTCCCCCGATTTTGGTAAAATATGGAGAAAAATACATGACTTTGTATGCCTTGTGAAGTGGTAAGTAAAATTTGGTTAACAATTACCTCAGTGGCAGTTTGTTTTAACATTTGCAATAACTAATTAGTCTTGAACTTTTTATTTAATGTGACACCATTTCCAAGTCTAGAATGGTCCAAGCTGTCCATTAAAAGTGAAGTGGGAAGTTGGCTAATATGGTTGGAGAATGTGGAGGGTTTGTAAGACAAGTAAACTTCAGTTTTGAAGAATACCCACCATAGTCGCACCTGGTTTATGAAGGCAACTACAACGAGTTCATTAATAACCTTATTTCAGTGCAGCCTTGCAAGAGACAACTATAATAGAATGGATGTGCAGCTGTGGAGTGGATGTTCCCAACCTTTTTTATACCATGTATCAATACTATTAAGCAGGGAGCCCGTGGACTCCAGGTTGGGAACCCTTACTAGCAGCTTAATGTTCTGGGGTTTTGTTGTTGTAGACATGATAGAGCAGGAGGGATTAAAGGGGGAGGGTGGCATTACTAGGCTGGGAAAATGTCACAGCAGTGCTCAGCCAGATTGGAGAGCTTGTCTAGTGAGACTTTATGGGTAGAACTGAGGAATAGGAAAGGTATGACCACATTGGTGGGACACCCAACACTCTGCAGGATTTATAGGTGCGAATTTGTAGAGAGATTGCAGACTGCTGCGAGAAACATAAAGTTGTGAAGGTAATACACGCACAGTGCTGGAGGAACTCATGAGGCCAGACAGCATCTATGGAAAGGAGTGACCAGTCGAGGGTTTTAGGCTGAGTCCCTTCATCGGAGCTGGGAAAAAAAGAAGAGGAGTCAGAGTAAGAAGGTGGGGGGAGGGGAGGAAGAACCCCAAGGTGATGGGTGAAACCGGGAGGGGAGGAGGGGTGAAGTAAAGAGCTGGGAAGTTGATTAGTGAAAGAGATAAAGGGCTGGGGAAGAAGGGATCTGATAGGAGAGGAAGAAAGACAAGGTGGAGGAGCACCAGAGAGAGGTGATAGGCGGGTAAGGAAATAAAGTGAGAGAGGGGAATGGTGAAGGAGAGGGTGGGGGGGGGTGCATTAGTAGAAGTTCGAGGAATCGATGTTCTTGCCATCAGGTTGGAGGCTACCCAGATGGAATATAAAGTGTTGCTCTTCCAATCTGAGTGTGGCCTCATTGCAACCATAGAGGAGGCCTTAGACTGACGTGTCGGAATGGGAAGTGGAATTAAAATGGGTGGCCCCTGGGAGATCCCGCTCGTTCTGGTGGACAGAGCGTAAGACTTACAAATTTCAAAAGGGGATGTGTTTGCTGTTTTGAGACAAATTAGTGTGGATAAATCCCCAGGGTCTGATGGGTTGTTCCTTCAGACCCTGTAGGATGCTAGTGGAGAAATTGCAGGGGCCCGAACAGAGATGTGTAAAACATCTTTAATCACTGGTGAGGTGCCAGAGGGCTGGAGGACAGCCAATGTTGTTCTGAAGTTTGAAAAAGGCTCTAAGGATAAGCCAGGAAGTTGTATGTTGGTGGGTATGATGTCAGTAATGAGATAGTTATTGGAAGATATTTGAAGGGAATGAATATGTAAGTATTTGGGTAGTTAGTGAGTAATTAAGGATAGTCAACATAGCTTTGTGTGTAGTAAGTCGTATCTAACCAAGAAAGTTGAAGGCAAGGCCTTTGACGAGATCCCACATGGAAAATTGGTCAAGAAGGTTCAGTCATTTGGCATTCATGAGGTAGTAAATTGGATTAGACATTGGCATATCACAGATGAAGCCAAAGAGTGGTAGTAGATGGTTGTCTCTCTGAGTGGAGGCCTGTGACAAGTTGTGTGCCTCAGGGATTGGTGTTGGGTCTGTTGTTGCTTGTCACCCATGTCAGCAATCTAGATAATAATGTGTTAAAATGAATCAGCAAATTTATGCATGAACTGAGATTGGGGGTGTTGAGGACAGTGAGGAAGACTATCAGGGCTTGTAACGAGATCTGAACCAGCTAGAAAAATGGGCTGAAAATTGGAAGATGGGATTTAATGCAGATTAGTGTGAGGTATTTCACTTTGGGAAGCCCAACCAGGGGATGTCTTACATGGTAAGAAGTAGGGCACTGAGCAGTGCGGAAGGACAGAGGGAACTGGGACTACAGATCAATAATTCCTTGAAAGTGGCATCACAGATGGATAGGGTTGTAAAGAAAACTTTTGGCACATCGGCCTTCATAAATCGATGTATTGAGTACAGGAGTTGAGATTTTATGTTCAAATTGTACAAGGCATTGGTGAAGCCTAATTTGGTTTATTGCATACAGTTTTTGGCCAGGAAAGATGTAAACAAAATTGAAAGAGTGCAGAGTAAACTTACAAGGATGTTGCCAGGTCTGGAGGGCCTAAGTTAAAGGAAAAGGTTAAATAGATTAGGACTTTATTCCCTAGAACATAAGGAGATTTGATAGAGGTAGACAAAATTATGAGGGGTAGAAACAGGGTAAATGCAAACAGACTTTTTCCATTGAGGTTGTTTGAGACAACAATCAGAGGTTAAGGGTGATGGGTGAGAAGTTTAAGGAGAACATGAGGGGAATAATTTTACAGGGTGGTGAGTGAGGTGCCAGCGCAAGTGGTGGATGTGGGTATGAAACATTTAAGAGAAATTTGGATAGGTACATGGATGGGAAGGGTATGGTTAGGGTGCTGGTTGATGGGATTAAGACTTATGGTTTGGCGCAGTCTAGATAGGCCAAAGAGTCTGTTTCTGTGCTGTCATTTTCTGTGTCTTTATGACTAACAGCTGTTTCTGAGATACTTGTGGCACCAACAATCGTTGAACAGTCAAAGTCACTTGGATCATATTTCTTCCCCAATTTGATTTTTGATCTGAACATCAACTGAACCTCTTGATCATGTCTGCATGCTTTTATACATTGACTTGTTGCCACATGATTGGCTGAATAGATATTTGCATTAACGAGGAGGTTTACTTAATAAGTTGGCCACTGAATGTTTTTTGGGACATTTGTGACTGACTGTGTAATTTATGAAGCATAGTAGTATTGTTTTATAGTCCTTGACCGATCAGTAAATACAACATCATCTTTGCAGTTATTGTGTTATCTAGACACCTTTATTAGTAAACAGTGTTAACAAAAAAAAGTTATTAGTGTCCAGAGATGGTAGCATGTTCTCTCATGTATCTGATTCAGTGTATATGAAAAACTGAAATGTCTCCCACTCATCAAATACATTGCCATGAATTAGTTCATGTTTAAAACTCCAAAGTTTTGCTAGTGGTGTTTAATTTGTAAATCTAACTCGTACATCGATTCTGTCTGTATTTCATGCATTATCATCATTTATTTCTCTTTCTTTTTGTCCTCAGGGGCCCAAAAAATACAATATTCTTCACTACCCACCTGAATGGATCTTGCAGTAAGTTGCCTCTTTGAAGCCCTTAAATCCCACTTCACACCACCTTATGACAAGCTCTCTGAAATGTTTTTTGTCTTGGTTCATAATTCAAAGTGTAACGTTGATATACAGGTCTCTTGTACTTCTCTGCTTCCATTTGTGGTGGTTTTTTATGTTGGCATCACATTTACTACTGAAAGAATTATATAGAATATAAAACAGTATTGCATAAGATTTTGCAAATAAAACTGCTCTGGCATGCTTAGTGCACATAACAAAAGTTGCCACCCTTTTCTTTCATTATGAACAAACCGAAATCAGTCAGTCGCCTTACACTGATGACTTTACGTCAGAAGCCATCTCTTAAAGTGAACACAACAACTCAGTGGCAGTGTTCCTGGATTATGTAGAACATTTTCTATTATGAACGATATGTGTCACCTGTCACCCATTACATACCTGCACAGGAACAGGCTCTTCAGCCTATGCTGAACATGATTCTAATTCAAATTCCATATCTGCTTGCAATTGATCTACGTCCCTCTATTCCATGTTCTTGTGCCTCTCTAAATGGCCCTTAAACATTGCTGTTGCTTTCACTACCTCCACTGGCAGCCTGTTCCAGGCTCCGGACACCTCTGTGTACTTCAAATCAAAAGAAAATAAAAGCTCACCTCACACATCTCCTTTAAATTTTCCCCATCTCATTAACACTTAAAGCAAATTGTTGTTGTGTGAACAAAATCGGCAGAGACACTTAGCTGACAAAATGAGGCACAGCCGGCATCATATTGAGACCCTTTCGGAGAAAGGTCTGCTTGACCCAACATTACATGACATTCTATATGTTAAAGATCAGAGGACAATTCCATATTTACAATGTATCCACAATGCTTCCTTTGAATTACACACAACCTTCACAAGGTCCACTTTGCACCCACACTACAGACACTCTGATGAATTTTAACTGTGATTCATGGCTCTTAGGAACCCATTGTTTAGAGATGCATTTTAAACAATCTACAGAGTATATTCAGATCTGAAGAGTGGTGGCTGAAGTTAGTTGCTGAAGAACTAACCCCACAAAAACACCGTAGCACAAATATTTAAAGCGCAGCCGCTGTAAGGACGCAACAAATAATTTGTTCAAAGCAAGCTCCTTTGTTATTACATTGTTTGACAAAAACCTGATCTTTAGTGATCCATCACAAGCAGTTCTGCTAACAGTTCAGCATCAGCAAAATTGCATTCATGCCATCCTCCTTGTTCAGGGAGAATGAGGAAGTTGATTGGCGAGAGAGTTGTGTTGTCCTGTAACTGGTTTGAGTGCAACTGTTGAGTAAACCATTTTCAAAGTTTGTGGCTGACAAAATAGTGTTAGATAGCAGAAATGCAAGCAAGCTATTATTGCACAAGTTTTGCATCTGAAGTTGCAGAAGAGTGAGTCTCCTTAGGTCAGTTGTGTTGGTTGAGTTACCAGTACAATATTCTGAGTGCCTTTTCAAGGGAAATGTTTAATTACTTTTTAAAATATTTTTGTAAAATAGTCAATTTTTTTCTATATATTCAGTTTTACTTCACATAAGTCTGTTGCTAGTATTCCTGAATTCAGTAACCGCAGGTAGTCTTTTTAACTGTGTAAAACTCTTGCCTAGAATTGATTCGATCCTCCATTAAGGAGCAAACTTGTTGGTACCAGAATCTGTGTATCCATCAGTAATAACTGCATATATTTATTTTCTTTTACTATGCTGTTTGTGCACACTGATTTTGCAACACCAGGTTTTGGTTGTTTCCCTATTTTAATGAAGCATTGAGCATAAATCACAGTAAACTCTCCAGTATTGTTCTTTTCAAATTGCAGATCAAATCGCGGATTTTGTTTTAATCGGGTGGCCAGATTTTTGAGTTTATAATATAAAGCATTTGCTTTTTGTAGTCCAAATGTACTGAAGCTTATTTGTATGTGTTACTGCTATGCAAAATGTTGATTTAAATATTGTAGTAAATGCTAAACAAGTTATCTGTTAGTAATATGGTTCGCAACCCATGAACTTTTGTTTTTGTAGCTGCAAAGGGTTTGTTGGAGCTCAAACGAACAGATGATTTTGGAAATACGTTCAAAACTATTGCATCAAAAGTTTATTCATTTGGTCTAGGGGGGAGTTTCCTCTTTGCTTCAGTTATGACAAACAAGGTAAAGATATTTTTTTAAAATACTCAAATGTTTTTACACAACTTGAATTTCTCTTAGTCATAGAGACATGAAACACTGCAGCACAGAAACAGGATTTTTGGCCCATCTAGTCTATGCCAAACTATAAATATTTCCAGACCTGCACCCGGACCATAGACCTTCATACCCCTCCTATCCATGCATTTATCCAAATTTCTCTTAGATGTTGCAATTGAACCCACATCCGCTACTTCCTCTAGCTGTTTGTTCCACAGTTATTACTTTATTCATTATGGTTGTGTAGTTTTAATTTATGTGTTAAATGTGTTTTACAAATGTTGATTTGTGTAATCTTTGTATGTTCTCACCATTATTTGTTAAAAAGTTTTCATTATTTACATTGTTACTTAGGCCAGTTTAAGGGCGCTTCATGTGTCTAAGGATATGGGAGAGACCTGGAATATAGCACAGTTGCCTCACGTAACCGCTGAGCAGTTCTACTCCATTCTGGCTGCCAATGACGACATGGTATTTATGCACGTCGATGATCCTGGTGGTAGGTCTCAAGACAATACTAATTGTAAAGTGTCTTTGAATCAGTTTTCATATATATAAGTTGTACTAGTCACCATTTTCTTCCTCTCATTTGACTGCACTCTTCCTTGTCTGTAGATAGTTGATCAGCTTCCATTTGTGTGCAGGAGCATCCTTCTTTGCTTCCATCATCTTTTTCTCTGTATGGTTAAATATCAGAAAGATTAATTATTGATTTCCATGCTAGATTCCAGCCATTGATTTAATTGCTCCCCTTCACCTCTTTTCACAAGTTATCTTGGTCCCATCAGCATCACCAAAACTGTTTCTCCAGCCAGAATTTTGGACTCTGTTGTCATCTTATTATACCAATAGATGATTTCCACTTGCAAAGTGTCAGCCCACCCACCAGTCACTGAAGTTTTTATCTTTGTCATTCTGCAATCTGATTATTTCACTAGCCTTCTTGGAGACTTCCCATAAAATTCACTTCAAGAAGTTTTAACTTGGGTATATTTGGAGCAAATCTACCCTTGTTCTGTCATGCACTATATCCATCAACCAAGTTCTTGTTGACTTTGCCCAGGTCTGTTTTCCTCAAAGCCTTCACTAAAATTGTAATTATTTTTGATGTGTTTTCCAGTTCTACTCCTTCACAACTCTAAAGTTCATATTTGCTCTTTTGTGCATTTCTCATCAAAATGCTGGAGGAACTCAGCAGGTCAGGCAGCATCTATGGAAATGAATAAACAGCTGATGTTTTGGGCAGAGACCCTCCTTCAGGACTTGCTTTCTTCCTTCTTTGTGGCCTGAAGAACAGTCTCAGCCCAAAAACGTCAACTGTTTATTCATTTCAATAGACAATAGGTGCAGAAGTAGACCATTCGGCCCTTCGAGCCTGCACCACCATTTTGAGATCATGGCTGATCATCTACTATCAATACCCAGTTCCTGCCTTGTCCCCATATCCCTTGATTTCCCTATCCATAAGATACCTTTCTAGCTCCTTCTTGAAAGCATCCAGAGAATTGGCCTCCACTGCCTTCCGAGGCAGTGCATTCCACACCCCCACAACTCTCTGGGAGAAGAAGTTTTTCCTTAACTCTGTCCTAAATGACCTACCCCTCATTCTCAAACCATGCCCTCTGGTACTGGACTCTCCCAGCATCTGGAACATATTTCCTGCCTCTATCTTGTCCAATCCCTTAATAATCTTATATGTTGCAATCAGATCCCCTCTCAATCTCCTTAATTCCAGCATGTACAAGCCCAGTCTCTCTAACCCCTCTGCGTAAGACAGTCCAGACATCCCAGGAATTAACCTCGTGAATCTAAGCTGCACTTCCTCTACAGCCAGGATGTCCTTCCTTAACCCTGGAGACCAAAACTGTACACAATACTCCAGGTGTGGTCTCACCAGGGCCCTGTACAAATGCAAGAGGATTTCCTTGCTCTTGTACTCAATTCCCTTTGTAATAAAGGCCAACATTCCATTAACCTTCTTCGCTGCCTGCTGCACTTGCTCATTCACCTTCAGTGACTGATGAACAAGGACTCCTAGATCTCTTTGGCCTTCTATTTCCATAGGTGTTGCCTGACTTGCTGAATTCCTCCAGCATTTTGTGCATGTTGCTCTAGATTTCCATTATCTGCAGAATCTCTTGTGTTTGTGCATCTTCCCTATGCTTATACGGTACTGTGCAAAAGTCTAGGGTGCTTAAGACTTTTGCACAGTACTATAGTAATTTTATGTATTGCAATATACTGCTGCTTCTGCAAAAGTAAACCACAAATTTCGTGACAGATGTGAATAATGATAAACCTGATTCTGATATTGTTCCCTATTGTGGACTGAGAGTGGGAAGGGTACAGGGAGAGGGAAATCATGGTTGGGCAAAGGGGAAGGGAGTGGGAAGCACCAGAGAGATGTTTTATAATGATCAATAAACCAATTGTTCGGAATCAGTTGATCTTGCCTGGTGTCTCAGGGCTGGGTGATTCTGCATTCTCGCCACCGCCCCGCCCTGGCGCTCCTACTCTGCTGCCTGTCCCACGGTGCTCCACCCTTGCCATTGCCAATACTCTTTGCTCCCACCAGATTTACAAACTCGCTGTCAGCTCTATATTGACTAGTACCATACTGTACAACGTTCTCAGGCACCCTAGCTATATACGTACCTATATGCGTGTGTCTAAGATTTTGCATAGTACTTTAACTATCCACTTACTTGTTCATAGGAACAGAATTAGATCATTAAGCCCATTGAGAGCCCTGCAATTCCAGCATGGCTGATCCTGGATCCCACTCAACCCCATAACTTAACCATGACTCAACCTTGTGTCATTAAGGTGTCCTGCTGTGAGGCCGTTTCAGGAAACCTGCATCTAATGCATCTAATTGCTCAGCAGGTCAGAATTTTCTATGGAGAGGAATAAAGAGCCAAAGTTCTTGGGCTGCGACTCTTTTTGAGTCTTCTCCGTAGATGCTGCCTGACCTGCTGAGTTTTCCATAGTTTTGTGTATTGCTCTGGAATTCCAGAATCTGCAGGATCTCTTATGTTTATGATTTGCTGCTTCTTATCAAATGTTTTGCCAGTCCCTTCACTGAGGTGACATGAAAGACTGGTATTACTATCTGAAGCACCCTTTTATTACCCTGAATTGTTTGATATCATTCGTGGGTTTGAATTTTGAAAACATTTTGAGCCGCCAAATCAAACAGTTGATAACTTGAATCCTCAACTTTAGCATTTGTTAGGGGATTCCATGTAGTTTGTCTAATAGTTAACTATCTTTAAGACTTGTTTGCAATAGAAATTCCAATTAGAATTTTATTGAGATGCAGCTTGGAATAGGCCCTTCCAGTCCTTTGAATTGTGCTGGCCAGCAATTCCCCCAATTTAATCCTAGCCTAATCACAGGACAATTTACAATTAACCTGCCAACTAGTAAGTCTTTGAACTGTGAGAGGAAACCAGAACATCTGGAGGAAACCGGTGCACTCACAGTTTAAATGTCTCAAGTTACTTCTCCTCTGGCCGTTGAGTCTGCTGCTCCAATTCTTGGGAATGGAACCCTTGTTTAATCAAGGGACTACTAGTGCTAAGAATTGAGCTTTTTTAAATTAATAAATTACTGCAGTAATTTAATTCTATCTCACTGATTTGTATTGATTAAAATTGAAGTGGTATTTGTGTGCACTACAGTACCTTTTTTAAAAGCATCTGAGCTTGCCTAAGATTTCCGGCATCTACACCATATTGCTCTGTATGGCTTATTCTGTTCAACTAACTCGTAGCATTAAATTTTGGTTTTCCTCCCCATCCAGACACAGGCTATGGTACCATTTACGCTTCAGATGATCGAGGATTAGTGTATTCTAAATCCCTTGAGCGACACTTGTACACAGCAACAAGAGGCGAGACGGACTTCACAAATATTACCTCACTGCGTGGAGTATATGTTAGTAGCATACTTGCAGAAGGTAAGGAAACTCTTGTTTACAGGTTGAAGGTATTGTTGGTCAAGCCAGTATTCATTACTCCTCTCTAATCATCCTCAAAGTAGTGGTAGTCACTGCTTTGACCATCTGGACTGTGCGACTGGATAAAAAGTTCTGAGATTGGATCTAACCTTGATGAAGATTGCATTTTAAAACTTTAGTGGTATAATTAAACTTTCATAAAAGCAAGCATATAAAATGTTAAGCTTGATATTATTTGGAACCTTGATCCCTTTTCTGAAAAACACATACAAAATGCTGCAGGAACTCAGCATGTCAGACAGGTTGATGCTGCCTGACATGAGTTCCTCCAGCATTTTGTGTGTTTTGCTTAATATTTCCAGCATCTGCAGAATCTCATGTCCCTTTTTCTGAAAAGTAATAAAGAAAGGGAGATAAGTAAGCAAAAATCACTAAATATAACAGTTTCTGTATTAGGTGATTAGTGGCTTTAGTGCAAGCTATTATTATTAAACTGTGATAGACTGGTGTTGGTATATGTGCTTGACTGGTGCACAAGTATTCTGTTTATTAGGTGCTCTGAGAACTTGCTTAATGGCTATCTTTTCTCCCCCTTCGCCTTCCTGCATCTTCGTTTCATGTGAAATGGTAAGATGGTTGAACTGGTCTTTGCTTATTTGTGTTGGCACCTTAAGCTGAGAATCTGGGGCTCTGTGATTGGGCCAAAATACTATTATAGGTTATACAGTGACGGAAATGCCTATCACTCTCTGCAACTTGGCTTCAAATTTAATGTCACTTCACTGCTGAAACTTCCAGTACTTGTAATTAGATTTTGGTATCATGTCCAGACTATTAAATACTGTTTGTGTTTTCTCCTAGATGGTTCCGTTCAGTCTGTCATTACATTTGATAGAGGAGGGAAGTGGCAGCCGTTAAGAAAACCAGAAAACAGTGATTGTGATTCAACTGCCAAAAATAAGGATGAGGTGAGTATATGGTGAAGATGTAGCTCTGAATCCTCGTGATGTGTTAAGATATTCCCTCTGCCACATGTTAATGAGGGATTTGTGTATAAATCATCGAACAGTAAGTGCATTGCAGGCCCTTAGGCCCATTATGTTGTGCTGACCTTTTAACCTACTCCAAGATCAATCTAACCTTTTACTTCCACGTAGACCTCCACTTTCATCCATGTTCCTATCTAATAGATAAGTATAATTCAAATCATTTAAAAATGGTAGAACTTTCTAATTCACGTCTTCTGCTGGTATACCGGTAAAAAAATGAGCCATTTTAGTAAAGTTTACCTTAGAACAGAACCATTAATTTGTTATTAGTTATAACTCATGCCTCTTGAGTGTTTTGTTTCTGCTAAAGTATATGTTTATTCTAATAATTACTTTTAAAATGTTTTTACCTTAACAGATATTATCTCTGCAGTTTGATTCATTATTGAGTAGTCCTAATTCTTGTCTTTGATTCTCCAGTGTAGTCTGCACATCCATGCATCCTACAGCATTTCCCAGAAACTGAATGTACCGATGCCACCGCTGTCTGAACCCAATGCTGTTGGTCTGATCATTGCACACGGTATTAATCTAAAACTTTTTAATCATCTCAATGTTTTCTCTCTCTAGACCCTACAATATCATCTAAGCTATCTGTCAACTTCACTCTTCCCCTTTTGCACTGTTTTTATTGTAACTTCTAGTGACCTTTTATTGTATTGTGCTGTACTGCTGCCACAAAACAATTTTGGCTTTTAATTTGTAGTAAGTTGTTGACAAGTTTTGTAATTTCTCTTCTGATTTGACGTGACGCACAATTGTTTGTAGATTACAAGTTCTTGCTGTTCTTGCTCAGACTGTGCCAGTATCAAATAAAACATATTTTCTTCAGTGCAGATGTTTATTGAAAATCAGTAATGCTGCTCTTGATGTTTAAGAAGGGCTAATGGAAAACCACTTAATTCGAAAAGAGTTGCCAAGAGCAATGTGGTCATGGAAAGACCATGATTGCCACGTCATTCAACAAGGCACAAGACAAACTAATGTTTTTGAACAGCAGCTAGTCTATAGTACCAATTTGTTCTCTTTAATGCATGGCTATTAAGTTTTAATGTTCCCTTTCTGAATTAGAACTTCTTTCTAGTCACTTAAGATGTTCTTTTAAGCGAGAGTAAAACTATTAAGTGTTCATCTACTGTTGTAGCAAATTGTTAAGTGATGGGGTTGCATATCTACAGTTTTCAGCAATGTGAGATTTTATCACAGAGAGGTAATTGTTCGGTTTTTAGTCACCCAATAGTCGTAATTTCTGTTTTGTCATTTCTAGGTAGCGTGGGGGATGCTATCTCTGTAATGAATCCTGATGTGTATGTGTCTGATGATGGTGGATACTCTTGGTTTAAGGCTTTAAAGGGACCCCATTATTATGCCATCCTGGATTCTGGAGGCTTGATAGTTGCTGTGGAGTATAACTCATATCAGCATGTCAATAAAATCAAGTAAGTGTTGTTGCTCAATAACGTGCAAGTGCATTTGATTGTCAGTCCCCTGTAGATAATTGCCTCATGTCAGGAGTGAGAAGCAATTTCAACCATGAAGTGCCTGCATTTTCATAACTGGGTGTCCATAGAACACATGTGGTTGGTAGCACTTCAGAATACCTTCAAAAATCTTAAAATTTGTTTTCTTTTTCCCCTCTGTGGTGAGTCATTTGGTTCGTGGGGGTTTAGATTTCGGACAGAAGCAGTCACATTATCACGTTGTACTAGGAGCGTAGAAAATAACAGGTTTGGACTCCACGCCTACTCAAAGTTCAGTAAAACAAAAGACTAATAAAGCTAATCAAGGAAAATCAGTATCATGCTGATCTCCTAGCAATAGATGTTTAAAAATAAAACTAGTTATCCTTGGCTCCTTTGAAAGATAAGCATGCATTTGCTGAATCTTGAAAATACAACATGGATTCAAGTGAATGTTCCATCCTTGAAGTGCTCTCAAAAGAGAATTACTAAAGTAGGAAGGGAAAGGGGGATTTCAGTGACAAACAGACTGGAGAAGCAGGCAGTTTTGAAAGTTAGAGATAGTCATGAGGAAATTTGTTCATGAAATGTTTAGAATAAGAGAGAGACATCAGAATCAGGTTTATCATCACTCACACGTGTCATGAATTTTTTTTTGTGGCAGCAGTACAGTGCAATACATAAAATTACTACAGTACTATGCGAAAGTCTTAAACCCCCTAGCTATATTTTAACAGGAGAAAGTCTACAGATGCTGGAAATCCAAAGCAACACACACAAAGTGCTGGAGGAATCCAGCTGGTCAGGCAGCATCTATGGAAAAGAGTAAACAGTCAGCATTTCAGGCTGAGACCCTTCTTCAGGAATGAGAAGGAAAGGGGAAGGTGTCAGAGTAAAAAGATGAGGGAGGGGAAAGAGGCAAGCTGGAAGGTAATAGGTGAAGCCAGGTGGGTAGGAAAGGTCAAGGGCTGGGGTTGAAAAACCTGATAGGAGAGGAGAGTGGACGATCAGAGAAAGGGAAGGAGGAGAGGACCCGGGGGAAGTGATCGGTCAAGGGAAGTATAAATTCAGACTGGGGAATAGAGGAAGTGGTTGTGGGGGAGGGGGGGGATTGATATTCATGCCATCAGGTTACGGGTATCCAGACTTTAATTGGGGGACCACTTCGTTGATTCCGATTCCCAATCCTATTCCAACATGTCAGTCCATGGCCTCCTTTTCAGCCAAGATGAGGCCACCCTCAGGGTAGAGGAGCAACCCCTTGTATGTTCCATCGGGGTAGCCGCCAACCTGATGGCATGAGTATCGATTTCTCTGGTAAAAAAAAAAATCCCCCCCCACCCGAGAGGAGTATGTGGACCAATAAGTTATGCAAGGTGCATTTAACTGTGTTATTTCCCTAATTTCCACTCATCATTCATTTTTAACATCCGTGCCCAACTCATCCAGCATTAATGTTAGGATGAAGACCTGTCATTCCCTATTCCCCTCACTTCAATAAGTGCTTTGGAACTTGGTCATCCAACCAAACTCTAATGCAAAACCCTCCAGGTGCCTGTCAGCTTGTCCTTTCTTGTTTTACTGGAGAATAACTGGATAATAATGAACAGAAACTGCAGTTCATCAAACAGTGGATTTCTTTTGTTAATGGAACAGTGTTATTAATGCTGCAAGTTCAGGATGGATTGACCGCAGTACCTAGCCCTTGTGCATAACCCATGTGTCCCTAGGTTTATTCTTCTGATTTATTAAACGGGTTTTTGGAAAAACTATCTGACTAGAACATAGCGCACAGAACAGTACACCATAGTTCAGGCTCTTGGCCCCAGATATTAACATATTCTAACATCAATCTAACCTTTCCTTCCTACATTCTTCAGCCTGTCACCCCTACTGGCCACAGGTCACTGACAGCAGATCGACAGAGTCTTCTGTCCCGGGCCAGTCTTTCAATTTGTTCCCAGGTGTAGTCCACCTCATCCTAGTCTAGGGAGGAATAAGGTCTTTGCAGCCTCTGTTGACATTTCTGTAGCTCTGGGTTTTTACAGAATGAGGTTGCCAGCCCATGCCTGACCTTCCTCCTTTCGCAGACGGGCTTGAGACCGTCCATGGCGGAGTTTCCCTCCTACATAGCCCTCTATTTTTATTTAATCCATGTACCTATGTAAAAGTCTTTTAAATGCCCCTGATGTATCTGCCTCTAACACTACCCCTGGCCACATATTCCAGACACCAGCCACTACTCTGTGTAAAAAAAGAACACCTACCTCTGACATCTCCCTATACTTTCCTCTCAGCTCCTGAAAGTTTATGACCCCTTGTATTAGCCATTTAATACCAGCTTCCTAAATTTCTCTCCCTGATTTTTGTAAAAGAGAACAGTTTTTCTGAGCATACTATTATAATCCTCTTTGAGATTTTATTTTAAAGTTAATTTTGATTCTGGTTCATATATCTATGCTTCGCTGACTCGTCTGGCAGTTTGGCACAACCTCGATGATGTGGATTTAATTTGATCATCATTCTTTTTTGACAGAAAACAATGAAAGATGCCCCAACTTGGGTGCTCAACCAGCATGCAGAAGACAACAAACTGTGCAAATAGAAAAAGAAAAAGAATAATAGTACATAAATAAGCAATAAATATTGAGAACATGAGATGAAGAGTCATTGAAAGCGAGTCTCTTCAGTAGTTGTATGTTTCAGTAAGTTTCTTTGTTTTCTAGGTTTTCGATCGATGAGGGACAGTGCTGGTATTCATATGAATTCACCAAAGAACCCATTATATTTACTGGCCTTGCTTCGGAGCCAGGAGCTAGATCGATGAACGTCAGTGTCTGGGGATATGTGAGCCTCATACTTACACAAAGCTGGGTCTCAGTCACCATCGACTTTGAAGAGCTCCTGACAAGAGACTGTGAGTTCAGATTCATTCCCCTGGGGAGCCGGTACAGTTTAATTGAAACACCCTGACGGTGATTGAATTCGAGCTGTCTCATTGTTGCTGAATGTTACTCAAGTTCCAAGTACTCGAAAGATTGTAGGCTGTTACTGCGCAGGCTGACAAATTACTTAGGTTGTTCAGCGCCGGGCCTGTTAGTGATGATTTGTCATCATTGTGGTCTTCATGCCCTCCATGTTGAATGTGGTTGTGGAGAAAAGTTATTGGAACCACTGTCATATTGCAGCAAGTGGTTTATTTTAAACCAAATACAGATTGGTTTGAACATACAGGCTCTGCAAAGTTAAATGACTCGGCTATTGGATTGAGTAAATGGATTAACACTAGTTAAAATAAATATGTTTCCTTGTGCTTTAATGTTATTTATTGAGTGATACTGTACAGAGGCCCTTCTGACTCATCAAGCCAAGCCGCCCCAGCAAGTCCACAACATTTAATCCTAACCCAGTCATGGGACTGTTTATAATGACCAACTAACCTTTGCACTGTGGGAAGAAACTGGAGCACCTGGAGAAAACCCGTGCATCCTGCAGTACCGACTCTACAGAACGGCGTTGGAATTGGACATGGAGCTCCAGACCGCCCCAAGCTGTAATCGCGTTGTGCAAACCGCTGCGCTACCGTGGTGCCATTGTTGGGTTCTCTTGATCAGATCGGACTTCCTTATTTAATCACGTGTTCGTCAAAACACACAGTGAAGTACATCATTTGTGTTAACAGCCAACACAGCCTTAGTATGTGCAGGGGCAGCCCGCAAATGTCACCGCACATTCCAGCAGCAACATAGCATTCCCACCATGTACTGCAGAGCAACACTAACAGCAGAACAAGCCCCTTGCATTCACTTACTCCCACACACATACAGGCCTCCGGAGTCCTGGACCCTGGACTCTGAGACATCAGGCCTCCAATCTCCGGTCCCTGGCGCTGACCTGCAGGCTCTTGTGCCCTTTGTCTGGACAGACAGATCATAGAGTCTGAGTCATACAGCACAAATACAGTATGGGTCCCTCAGCTGCCTCGTCCATGCTGAACATCCTAAGCTAGTCCCATTGCCTGGTTTTTACCCATACCACTCCAAAACTTTCCTATCCACATACCTGTCTGTGTCGTTTAAATGTTGTTCCACCCACCTCAAGCACTTCCTCTGGCAGCTCAGCCTGTGCATGTATACCAGCCTCTGTGTGGAAAAGATTGTCTCGAGTTCCTATTAAGTCTTTATTTTCTCACCTTAAACCAATGGCATCCAGTTCTTAACTTCCCAACCTTGGGCTTAAAAGTTTCTCATCCTTTATATAGGATAACCCCTCAGTTTCCTATCCTCTAAGGCAGGGGTTCCAATTTTTTTTAATGCCATGCGCCCTACCATTAACTAAGGGATCCATGGACCTCAGGATGGGAGCCCTACTCCAAGGAGAAATGTCCTGGTCTGTCCAATGTCTCCTCTACCTCAATCCCTCGAGTCTTGGGGTGGACCAATGGCATCTCAGACATCACAACACTTAGATGACCACTTGGCTGTTCATGGTAATTAAGTAGTATTTAAGAGCAATTGAAGAGCAGTGCCATAGAAAACTACGGTGCGAGTGCTGGGATTAGTAGAGGTACCTGCTTTGAGTTAGCATTAACACATAGGGCTGAAGAGCCAGATTCTCCACTGACTAGGTGTTTACTTCTTATTTCCCCAGGTTCTGATGATGACTACATACAGTGGCTTGCCCATTCGAGTAACGTTAATGATCCCAACGATGGCTGTATGTTGGGCTACAAAGAGAAATTCCGCCGCTTGAGGAAATCATCCCTGTGTCGGAATGGACATGGCTACATCGTCAATAAACAGCCCAATGTCTGTGTCTGTACCCTGGATGATTATCAGTGGTATGCTGCTTATCCAGTGGTTCACCTTACATCTGTTCATCCATTCTAACTGTTTGAAATATGTAGCATTTAGTAAATCAGCTGATTATTACAAATGTCTAGAGATCTGTCAAGTACCTTGTAGTGGGCAAATGTGGACAAGGTTGGTTTTGTGTGGGAGCAGAGGGGTATTGGGGTCCTCGCCCGTAGATCCCTCAAAGTTCTCATACAACTTGTTAGGGTTGTTAAGAAGGTATATAGTGTGCGTTGGCATGTATTAGTTGAAGGATCAAGTTCAAGAACTATGAGGTAAAGTTGCAGCTCTATAAAACACTGGTTCGATAGCTTAAAGCGGCTAGGACTTCTCTCTTCGAAGCGAAGGAGAATGAGAGCTGACTTGATTAGAGGTGTAAAAGGTAAGAGGTGTAGATAGACTGGACAAACAGTGAATTTTTTCCATGGCAGTAATGGTTTAATATGGTTTAATAAGGTGATTGGAGGAAAGTATAGGGGAAATGCCAGAGGTAAGTTTCTACAGAGAGTGGTAGGTGCGTAGAATATGCTGCCGGGGGTGGTGATAGAGGGGGATACATTAGGGACATTTAGGAGACCCTTAAGCACATCGATGAAAGGAAAATGGAGGGATATGTGGGAGGGAAGCAGTTTGATTTTGGAGTAGGTTAAAAGATCGGCACAACATTATGGGTCAAAGGGCCTGTTCTGTACAGTACTGTTCTAAAATGTCATTCTGTACAGCTTCAGAAACCTCCCAGTCAGTTTTAGATGAATTTTGAGGTTTGATAAATAGTCCTGGAAAGACTTTATTTCTCAAGCTTGTTATCTTTTCCTTTCCAGTGACTTTGGATACTATCGAAAGGAGAATAGTTCAGAATGTATCGAACAGTCTGATCTCAAAGGCCATGACCTGGAGTTCTGTCTACAGGGGAAAAAAGAAATACTGAAGACGAATGGGTATGAATGTATCTTAACCAAACTCATGTGGGTTGGGGGTGCGGTTTGTACATTTGCACAAAATTGCCTCTTAATGTGCCTTCCACACACCTGATGTTCTATAAATGCAGCTGGAGTTAATGAGGTTTGATCTGGGAGAGAGTAGATGAACTTGCAGGGTATTTAGCGAGGCTTAGCCTTCTGTGCAAATTTCTTTCTAGGTCGGTAGCATCATTTCGTCTGTACTCTTGTTAGGATGTCAGACAACTTGACTTGGTGATGTGTGTGCCCACCAGAATTAAGCACTAGAAATCTCTGGCTAATCCAGCAGTTTCCCCATAGTTTAAACAATCAATCTGTGACATCTATGGAAGCACAAAGTCAAAGTAACATTTATTATGAAAGTAGTTTAAGTTACTAAATACTACCTTGAGATTTAATTTCTTGCAGGCATTAACAGGAAAATAAAAATACAGTAGAATTTACAAAAAAAACCTATGCATAAAGATTGACAACCAATGTGCAAAAGAAGACAAAATGCACAAATAAATGAAAATAATAATACTGAGAACATGAGTTGCAAAAAGTTCTTTAAGCCCAGAAGTTATAGAATCAGTTCCAAGTTGGTGAGTGAAGTTATTCATACTGATTCATGAGCCTGATAGTTCTAGGGTCAAAACTGTTCCTGAACCTGGTGGTGTGGGAACTAGAGTTTCTGTACCTCCTGCCCGATGGGAGCAGCAAGAAGAGAGCATGGCCCAGATGGTGGGAGTCTTTGATGATGGATGCTGCTTTCTTGTGGCAACACTCCATGTGGAGAGGCTTTTGCCTGTAAAGGACTGAGCTGTATCCACTACTTTTTGTAGCCTTTTCTATTTCTGAGCATTGGTGCTTCCATACCAGACCATGATGTAGGTAGGATTCCCTCCACTGTGGATCGATAGAAGTTTGTCAAAGTTTTTGCTGTCGTGCCAAATCTGTACTAACTTCCAAGAAAGTAGAGGTGCTGTCGTCCTTCATTATGAATATCAGAAAACCCATGTCCCAGGTTTACTGGTGGGTCAGGCCCAGTCTGTTGTTTACCGAGAACCAGTCCGATGATCTATTAGGTAACTACTGGTGTGGAGCAATGGGACAGTAAGTCCTGGCCCAATAAACATCAAGGATTCAGAGTTTTGACCTCAACCGGCTTCCGGAATATGTAGAGAGGATAAGAAGCACCTTGTTCCTTGGAGGTCAAGTTGTTCTGAGCTGGCAGAGAAGGATATCGTTGAATCCACTAAGCAGTGGGCATATTCTGGTTGCCAAACGCATTTTATAAACTCCGCTTCCAGCAAGTTCTCCCCAGGTGACGACAGAGTTCCTACAGGGCAAAAGGTGCCTGGAAAGGTCTGTTTTCTATGGAGCAGTGAGCCTGGAGAAGCATTTTATATCTTACACTGTAAGATACAAGAGAAGAATTAATCCCATCGAGCCTGCACTGCCATTTCATCATGGCTGATTTATTATTCCTTTCAACCCCATTTTCCTGCCTTCCACATTCTGTTTTTACCATTTTTAATAATGAAGCTAATGTTAACAAATGTAGCCTGCAGACGAGTTTTTGGTGGTTTTAAGAAGTGTTTGATAAGACTGGAACCAGAGGTCACTGGGTAAGGCTGAAAGATGAAATATTTAAGGGGAACCTGAGGGGGATCTTGTTCACTCTGAGGATGGTGTGAACGTGGAAGAAGCTGCCTGCAGACATGTGGATACAGTTTCACTTTCAATATTTAAGAGAAGTTTCCATATGTGCATGGACACAAGGGGTATGGAGGGCTGTGGTCCAGGTGCGGGTCTATGAGAGTAGGCAGAATCATAGTTCAGCATGGAATAGACGGGCCAAGGGGCTTGTTTCTGTGCTGTAGTACTCTGAAACTAGTTATGCCTTTACCATGAACTAAACACATGAAGACCGGTTCTGGACCATTTTAAATGTTTCATATGTTGACAGATTTGTAAATATCTTATACTTTAGATACCGAAAAATTCCTGGAGACCAGTGTTATGGAGGTGTCCAATTGAATCGCACTGTGAAGGATATCAGTAAAAAATGTGTCAGTACTCTGATTGAATCGCAGGTGCTGGTAAGCGTGCCTGTAGTCAAGATTTGTGAATGACTTCTTAGATGGAAACAAAAATAACATTTTGGATAGAATAATAAATTTCTTGCTTAAAATATGCACAAGTGGTAGTAGCTTTTATTCTCCAAACATTTTCAATTTGACAATTATGGCTAATTGTATTGAATTGTAAGATACTGAAATTGGCAAGACTGCTCCTGGTTTAAGTGCTGCTGTTCGGTCCTTGGTAAAGTTGGCTTGGTAATGTGGGAGCGCCGTCAAAATGGCTTGATGAGGGAACTGAGATCTCTGATAATAACACTATATGGATTAAATAAAATTTCTTTTGATTTCAGCTTGGTTCACACAGTACCAGCTCTGTGCCAATTATTGCCACCATAATAGTTCTTTTACTGATTGTGGTGATCTTTGGAGTGATCTTTATCAAGAAATATGTATGTGGTGGACGGTAAGTAGAGTTGACTTACTGTAGTTATACGTAACAAACTTTAATTTTCCACTTCAGGTCACTGTCCAGTTAGAAAATGATTTTGAAAAAGGAAGGGAACAAATCCATTTTTTCCCCTCAGGTGATGAGGGTTCAGTGCTGGGAAGTTGATCTGTCTTGTATTTCTTGCTGTGTTTTGCTTGCTATCTTTCAGCCAGTTAGAATGCACTGTTAAATTGTCCATGAATTAAATTTGTACATGCATTTGTCTTGGGGATTTCTAATAGCGCGCCTTTTCAAAAGCTTGTCAGCTGTGGCAGAGTTTGCTGTCCATTATCTCCTACAGGGCAAAACTTAACGTCATAAATGGCTGTGATGCTTCACTCCCCAATGAGCTGAGCACCTTTTATGAATGCTTTAAAGGGAGACTAAAATTATGCCTGTGCAACTCGTTGCAGCATCTGTGATGTCTCAGAGGCCAATATTTATTACACTGTACAGCTGCCACGAACAACAGATTTCCCAATCAGGACCAGCCAGCTGCCGTTATCAGGCTGAGAAGTGCAGGTCCAGATTCAAAGTATATTAATTATCGTATACAGTGTACAACCCCTGAGATTCGTCTTCCTGCGGACCGTCACGAAGCAAAGTAGTACCATGGAACCCATTCAAAGGAAACCTCAAGCACCCAAACGTGCAAAAAAAAGAACAACTTATGCAAATGACAAGACGTGAGTGACTAGCACACAGAATATTAAACATCAAACTTCAGAGTCCTCGAAACGGGCTAGGTATGTTCAGTTCTATTTAGTGCTGTGTTGTTCGTTGACTGCAGGCCAGTCTGTTCCAATCAAAGTTGTGCAAAATAGCGTTGGTTAAAGGGGTAATCAGAAACCAGAAACACATATAACATGAACAGCAGATTCTTCTAAAAATGAGTCCACTCCACAAGTTGCAGCAGTCAAACCTTGCCCAAGACCCAAGACTCCTGCACTTTAGAATGAAATGTTCAAGGTTTATCCAATTCACAGGTTTCAGTAAGGTCCTAGTTTAATGTGCAATGGCTTTCATTAGAATTGTAGCATAAGTGTTGGGTCAAACTTGAATATGGCACGTACTGGGAATGGGTGTGTGAACGGTTTAACATTACCATTAATTTGAGTGAATCTTAAGGCACAGATATCACATTCAAAGTGCCAGTGACAAAGGCAAAAGAATATTTTTTATCCCTTTGGGAAGGACCATGGGGTCAAGATGACAAAATGCGGATGAAATCATGCTGTTTCCATCTTTAATTTTATTACGTGCTCCTTGGAATCATACGTGCTTAATATTTACTTAAAATATGCAATCCTTTAAAGAGAGTGCATGTTTCTGGTTTCCATAACTTGCTAAATCTTGAGTAAGAATTTGAGGAACCAAGTGAAAAGGATTTGTATTCCTCCATTCTAATATAATAAGACGCCCTATAAATATATTTTCAATTTTTGGTCATAATCTCAACGTACACCATTAACTGAGACCCAATAGGTTTGCTCAAATGCCGCAGAGCCAAGGAAAAGTACAGCATAAAAAGACAGGCCATTCAACCCATCTAAAAACCATTTAATTAACCATTTAAATGCTGAAACCGTTTAAGCGACCTACTCCCATTGACCTGCACCAGGACCATAGCCCTCCATACCATCCATGTACCTATCCAAACTTTACTTAAATGTTGAAATCAAGCTCACGTGCACCACTTGAACTGGCAGCTCATTCCTCACTCTCACAACTGTGAGTGAAGAAGTTTTCCCTCAAATTTCTTACCTTTCACCCTTAACCTTAAGATTCACTCAAATTAATGGTAATGTTAACCTCCCAAACTCAGTGGAAAAAACCTGCTTTCATTTGCCTTATCTATTTTTAGTTGTTGTTGAGTGCCGTTGAGTTGTTATCGACTCATAGTGACCCGATTGTCCATCGGGTTTTTGTGGCGAGATACGGATGTCGATTGCCGGGCCTTTCTTCTGCATAGATACAGCTGCTGCCCAGGTGGGGCCTGGCCAGATTTGAACTTGGAACCATCCACCTCAATTCCTTAAAATGTAGAAGATTGAGAGGAGGTTTGATGAAGCCATAACTTATTCAATCTTTCCTTATAACTTAGGTCCTCCAGACCCAGCAACATCCTTGTAAATTTTTCTGTAATCTTTCAACCTTATTAACATTTTTTCTATAGGTAGGTGACCAGAACTGCGCACAATACTCCAAATTAGGCCTCACCAATGTCTTAAACAGCTTCAACATAATCTCCCATCTCCTGTGCTAAATACTTTGATTTATGAAGGCCAGTGTGCCAAGAGCTTTTCTTATGACCCTACCTACCTGTGACATAGCTCTAGGTGTACCTCTAGAATACGCCTGCTGCCTATTCTCACTGTTGGCTGAAACAGGAAGAGCAGTTACTTCTCACACACTTACTTCGATGAAAATGTATTATGAGGGTTGAACTAATAACCAAACTGTAATTTCTCTCTTTGTTTTCATCTTTCAGATTTCTGGTACATCGTTACTCAGTCCTACAGCAGCACGCGGAGTCGAACACTGCAGATGAACTAGACAAGGCGATATCTGCCAGTAAACCAGAGTACCATGATGACTCTGATGAGGCAAGTGTTAATATAGTTTATTTTGAAGTACCACAGGCAAACGCCAGTAGCTCTCTCTGCTAGTTTGACTGTTAGCATTTGATAGGTGTTTCCAGGCATTTTCAGATACATCTGGCCACACCTACCTGTCCGGAAGTTTGCAATACTCTGTATTTGAGCAGGGTGTTCTACTGATATTGAATCATTGCTCTTAATAACACGGGACAACAATTGGTTTTTTAGAAAATGTTGCTTCCTCAGAATTTTTTCTTTGTTTATGATAAGCCACTTGAAGCTGAACACAAACATAATTTCAAACTATTTGTATCTCGTAGGAGTTTGGAGAAACAAGTAATGAGCTTTTATTGAGTATAATGCGTTTAATTGCATAATGGTGCGATGCTTTGCATTAGCTCAACTAAACTAAGAATGTTTTATTGGTGATTTTCATTTGTACTCGGTGTCTGAGGCTTCTTGCTTCAGTGTCCAACAATAATCAGCCAGTGTTGATGGATTTCAGTTGCCCTGATACCATCTCTCCATGATCTCAATGTTGTGGTGAAACCTTTCACCATGCTCTTCACTGACAGCACCAAGGTTTGCAGGGAAGAGTCTAAATGGGAATGCAGAAAATGAATCTTTAGTGACATGTTGCATTTCATGGTTTTATATAGTTGAAGCATGTTGTCAACCAGCTGCATGTAGTTGCCAAGAATATTTTCAGCAACAACCTTGAATACCTTCCATGCAATTTTCTCCAGTCACTCTAGAAGTTCTTCGAATTGCCTGTCATTGATGACCTATTTGATCTGTAGACCAACAAAAATGCTATCCTTAATCTGGGCATCAATTATTCTGACTTGAATTTTGAATTGAAATAAATATAGGCGATTTCAAAAAGAATGCTGTGTGATAGGGAAATTTCATTGTGACTTTCATGATCTTGATTGGACATGGCATTAACAGTTAAGGGGAGAAGGCCAGGTACTGCAGCTGAGGAGGAGATAGAAAAAGGATCAGCCGTGATTGAATGGTGGAGCAGACTCAATGGGCTAGATGGCCTAATTCTGCTCCTAGGTCTTATGGTCGCGGTCTTATGATCAGTAGCCCAAAATCCATAAGGTACACCCAGAAGTATTTGGGAAGTATTTGTTGTCCAATGTAATGGTCACTGAGAGAAGGCACTGAAACAGGCCCTTTGGCCCACCAAATCCATGCTGACCCTCAGCAAATCATTTGCCCTAATCCTACAGAAATTCACTTTATATATTCTTTCCATTTTCACATCAACCCACAACCCCCACAAGATTCTGCCACTCATCTGTGTAATATGCAGCACTAGGTCTGGGTGCAGCAAGAGCGGCAAAAGGATAGTATAATTAAAGGTTTCCAGACTCAGTCATGTTAGTAACGGTACATGCTGGGCAAGTGTGGGTGTGATGGACTGGGCCAGCCAGGTCAAAAGACACGAGCATTTAAAAGCCCAGCACGCCCTGAAGAGAGAAAGCCCTCCATGCATAGGAGGCCTGATCAGATCAGTTGGCCACATGGGCACCTGCCATGTTCTCGCTATAAATCCAATATGGTACCGGCACATTTTACAGAAACCAGGCTAACACGGCAACCCTCGTGTGAAAGAGTTCGCAGGTTAATCTGCTCTGTAAGTTGTGAGAGGAAACGGGAAGAATCCCACTGGATCACAGATGTGTGCTAACTTCACATCAATAGCATGCAAGGTCAGGATTGAACTTGCCTCTCTGGCAGCGAGAGGCTGTGGCTCAACCAGCTACACCGCTCTGCTGCCTGTGGGGGTGGGGGACTCATTTCCCTCACTACTCTTTCTGGCATCCAAATCGCCTCCAATACCAGCCTGGATCTCACTGGAGCCGGTGGAATATTGAAAGACCAAGGTAAGTGGATATGGAGAGAACATTTCCTATACTGGGGGAGAGTAGGACCAGAGGACACAGCCTCAGACTAGAGGGATGTCCCTTTAGAATGGAGATGAGGAGGAGTTTCTTTAGCCAGAAGGTGGTGAATGTGTGGAATTCATTGCCACAGACGGCTGTGGAAGACAAGTCATTGGGTGTATGTAAAGCGAGTCATTAGGTATATTTACATGTAACGAATAAAGCTTATCTTAAAAAAAAAATTGAAAGCTCATATTATTTCTTTTAACAGGATCTTCTGGAGTAGAGAAAACTTTTTTGAAGTTACAAGATTCTGTTCTTGCCAAACAAAACATCACTTTAGTTCTGTAGAAACGCTGCTGCCTCCGTTCGGATGTTCTTGGAAAATTAAACTCTGATTCGACAGCAGGTGCAGGCGATGTGATACTTTTATGAATGTGGTGTATCTGTACACTCACGTGGGACAGCTATCCTGGTTCACTGGAACTGTGAGGAGAGAAGAGATTTGGTGTTGTCCAGAGATGTCTTCATTAATGAAGGGGAATCTTCTGTGATTTTTGGATTTTGATTTCTTTTCAGAGCTTTTTAGAATCTGCTTCTGGGTACACAACACTCTAATGGGCTTATTTTTATATGACCTGCCACTTTTGGGGAAAAAAAGGCTTCACTAACCAACATAACTTTTTTTTCTGTCTTGGGACTAATAATGTGACAAATTAAATTCAGTGGGTGAATTCATAAATAATAATATAGATTGGAGCCCCATTGAATCCACAAACCCGGTCAGAATTCTACACCTAGGCTTCAAAAGTGGCATTAACTTCAGCAGTGCTTTTCACAAAACTACTCAACGTGTTGCACCACATGTTTGCATTGGTGGTCTTGGAATTTCTTTCTCATAACAAGCTTTTAATTAGGAAAGTTAAATCCTGAAAAGCAGTGATCACATAGGGACTCTCTTGTAGAGATATTGCTCTATATAATTGACATTAGAGATGCACATATTGATATATGAAAACTAGTTCGGCAATGTATTAAATCAGACATCATGTTTTAATTTACTGTTTGAAAGTGTTATATTTAAATCATGATGAAGTAATTAATGAGAGCATTCACATTCAGAGTCAACCCTAATCAATTGTCAACTGTAATTTAATTTTAAATTAAAATTGAATGCTTGTGTCCCAACCTACTGCACTTTTTTTTCCTGTTTCTTTCATTGCTGGTGAATATATTTTTAAAAAAGTATTCAATAACCTCAGAGCAACACTCACTCACTCGTTCACTCACTCTCTCACTCACACATACACACACAGTGGTGTAGGGTCGGGCAGCATCTATGGAGGGGAATAAACAGTCGATGTTTTGGGCCGAGCCCCTTCATCAGAACTGGAAAGGAAGGAGGAATAAGCCAGAGGAAGAAGTGGGGGGAAGAGGAGGAGTATAAACTGGCAGGTGATATGTGGGGGGGGGGGGGAAGTGGGGTGAAGTAAGAAGCTGGGAGGTGATAGGTGGAAGAGGTGAAGGGCTGAAGAAGGAGGAATCTGATAGGAGAGGACAGTAGGCCATGGGAGAAAGGGAAGGAGGAGAGGAACCGGAGGGACATGAAGGGCAGGTGAGGAGAAGAGAAAGGGGTGAGAGGTGAATCAGAATGGGAGTGGAAAAAGAAGAGAGAAATGGGAATGAAAGGAAAATTCAATAAATTGAACAATATCTGATTCATGGCCCGAGCACCTCTGACAATCCACTTAGAGTTTGAATCTTTCCAGCTGACATTTGTCTTTAATTGGTTCAGTGCTAAATTGGAAAGCCATGTAAAATTGTTGTGCCTTTGTACTTTTAGTGTGTTATCTCAATGCTATTCATCTTGAAGAAGTTGCAAGTTAATTGAGTATATACATAATTTGGGGAAACTCTGTTCTGGGGGTACTCTACAGCTGTTAATTTATTTGTTAACAATATTCTACTCTTTCATCTTTTGAATTCAAGAAGTTTTAATAATGAATCAGTTTCTGGCTTTTGAAGATGGTATTGAATTGTTTTCTGCTTTGTGCTACTCATGTATGATGTGAATGGAAATGTGAATCGATGTCGCAGTATACTTACCCATAAGCTCCTCCAAGCAAACAAATGCTTTGATCGTGCATGCAGCTTATGAGGTGACGGAGGCTCTGAAACTTCAGTATTGTGACTTTAGAAGGTGCTTTCCACCTTGTGCATTTATTCATGGCTGTGTTTGTTACTCTTGTCTGTGTAGGGAAATGTGATGATTTACTGCTGTCCAATATAAGCATTGCTGTATGATTCAAACTTTGAATAACCTAGTGGATTTAGGCCTATGCAAGCTTCATCATATTATTGTACTGCTTTGCATGTTGGGTTTTGTGCCTAATTTTGCTGCATGTATTTTCCCATAATCTTTGTTTCAACTTTATATTCTGTCAGTGAGCAAAATTCTGGTCCTCCAGAACCATGGTATTAATTGTATGCTTATGATGTGAACAATCTTGAATTAAAATAATAACTTATTTATAGAACACAGTTCATACAGGCGATGTAATTCAAAGTGCTTTTCAATGGGATAAAGTGCAAACGTGAAAAGACAAATTGATATGAGTTAAAAGCAAGGTTAGGTAAATAGGTTTTGAGCTGGTGTTTAAAAGTGTCAATTGAGTCTGCACCCCTTATAGTCTTAGGCATTGAAGTTCCAGAGTTTATAGAAACATAGAAAACCTACAGCACAATACAGGCCCTTCGGCCCACAAAGTTGTGCCAAACATGTCCCTACCTTAGAAATTACAAGGCTTACCTATAGCCCTCTATTTTTCTAAGCACCATGTACCTATCCAAAAATCTATTAAAAGACCTTATCATATCAGCTTCCACCACCATTGCTGGCAACACATTCCACTCACCACTCTCTGAGTAAAAAACTTACCCCTGACATCTCTGTACTGACCCCCCACCCCCAGCACCTTAAGCCTGTATCCTCTTGTGGCAACCATTTCAACCCCGGGGAAAAAGCCTCTGACTATCCACACAATCAATGCCTCTCATCATCTTATACACCTCTATCATCTTCTGTTGCTCCAGGGAGAAAAGGCCAAGTTCACTCAACCTATTCTCATAAGTCATGCTCCCCAATCCAGGCAACATCCTTGTGAATTTACTCTGCACCCTTTCTATGGCTTCCATATCCTTCCTGTAGTGAGGCGACCAGAACTGAGCACAGTGGGATCTGGCCAGGGTCCTATATAGCTGTAACATTACCTCTCGGTTCCTAAATTCAATTCCAAGATTGATGAAGGCCGATACATCGTATGCCTTCTTAACCACAGAGTCTACCTGCACAACTGCTTTGAGCATCCTATGGACTCAGACCCCAAAATCCCTCTGATCCTCCATACTGCCAAGAGTCTTACCATTAATACTATATTCTGCCATCATATTTGACCTACCAAAATGAACCACTTCACACTTATCTGGGTTGAACTCCATCTGCCACTTCTTAGTCCAGTTTTGCATCCTATCAATGTCCCGCTGTAACCTCTGACAACCCTCCACACGATCCACAACACCTCCAACCTTAGTGTCATCAGTAAACTTACTAACCCATCCCTCCAACTCCTTATGAGCTTAGTTCAAAAAAGCTGACCTGCTTTTGAGGGAGACAGCGGAAGAAACTCGGATCAGCATTGTAAAAAGAAAGTGATTCTGTGACTCTGGTTGCAGACTATTAAGAACCTGAAAACAAGTAAGAGACCTTTAAATTCAATTCAAAACGATACAAGAAGCCAATGCAGAGTAGTTAGTACAGGAGTGAATAAGCTCTCTCGTCCTGGTTTTGGGTAAAAGGTTAGCAGTGGCATTCTGAATGAGCTGAAGTTCGTCAATGGATTGCTTTGAAAGGCCAGTAAAAAGAGTTTTGAAAAATATAATTTCTAAATAGCCCTGTAACTGTAATCATTTATTATCCAAGTAGCAACGTGAACACCAGTCTGATTCCTGAGCATCCTTGACGCGAGGCCAAGTACAACACTTGCAATCCTCACTGAAGACCAATTGCTCAGCACACTCTTCGAGGAAGGCTACCTGAGCACAGCGGTAGAGTTTGGTTTGATTTGCTGAGCCCCTCAGTGCACCATCCTGGATTACAGATAGAGCCGAGGTTGGGGTCGGGCTCAGCACTTCACAGCCTGGAAGAGAAAAATGTGGATTAACTTTTGATTCACTTCCAGTTAGCTTCACACCAAAATAGGAGTTGATTCCTTCAGCAGATAGCGGGTGTGCTGAGGACAGTAAACAGCATAGGGTCAATATCTTTAAACACGAGATCCTGCAGATGCTGGAGATCCAGAGCATCACGCACAAAATGCTGGAGGAACTCAGCAGGTCAGGCAGCATCCAGCACCTCCACTCCATCCGCCAAAAGCAGAACTTACTGGTGTCCAAACGTTATAATTCCAATTCCCATTCCAACATGTTGGTCTACGGCCTCCCCTTGTGCCAAGATGAGGCATCCTCAGGGTGGAGGAGTAACACCTTGTATTGTGTCTGGTTGACTTACAACCTGATGGCAGGAATACAGATCTCTCCTAGTAAAAATAGACCTGATGGATTTGACTGGTTTCTGCATTCTCAGTAGCCTGTACACTGTATTAACATTGTGGAGATGTGGTCAGAGAGGCCTAAATGTGGGTGTGGGATGGCTTTGTAAGTACTGCGTCTGTTTGTATAAACATGGTCCAGTCCATTTGTTCCCCTAGTGGTAATGGTGACATGTTGGTGGAATTTGGGTAAAATGCCCTGCAGGTTAACATGACTGAAGTCTGAAGAGACCAGCTGAATGGTTGCTTTGTAAAGAGCTAATAAAGCTCTCCCAATGTGCCCTTGGCGTTCATACGTGAGGGGATGTAGACAGCGGTATGAACGCAGCAGCAAATTCCCTGAGCAGGTAATGTGGTTGGCATTTAAATGTAAGACATTCAATTTTCCCTGAACAGTGACTGCTAACTACAGATGAATTGTGCACCAAGCTTTGTTAATTCCATCCCCTTTGGATTTCTCCAACAGGGAGCTCTTGTTTACACAGAACAGAGCCATCCCATTGATCAATCTGCCCCTTCTCTCCCACATAACCTTCCATTTTCTATCATCCAAGAGTTTCTTAAGTGCCCCTAATGTTTCTGCCTTTACCCCCTCTAGAAGGGCGTCAATGCACCCACCACACTCTGTCTAAAAAAAACCTACCTCTGACATTCCTCCCCTCCCATGCTTTCCTCCAATCATCTTAAAATGATGCCCCCTCGTGTTAGGCATTTCCAACCGGGGGTGGTGGGGAGGTCTCTGGCTATCCAACCAATCTATGCCTCTTAACATCTTGCACACCTCTATCAAGTCACCTCTCGCCCTCCTTCACTCCAAACAGAAAAGCCCTAGTTCACTCAACCTTTCCTGATCAGAAATGCTCTCTAATCAGGGCATCATCCTTGTTACACATCCTCCCTATAATGGGATGATGAGAACGGAACATTGAGTGTTGGTGTGGAATACACTGAGTTCTGATGCTAACATACCTCTAATATGTGATTTAGACTGAAAAACCTTTCTAAAATCCTCATTTATACACACAATCCCATCTGTTAGTCAACAGAGGCACACCTCAAGGATTTGTGCTTAGCCCACTGCTCTGCTCTCTCTCCACTCGTGACTGCGTGGCTAGGCACAGGTAAAACACCATTTATATATTCACAGGTGGCACTGCTATTGTTAAAATCTCAGACATCTATGAGGAGGGGTACAGGAGTGAGGTAGATCAATTGGTTGAGTGGTGTCACAACAACAACCTGGCACTCATTGTCAGTAAGACTCACCAGTCCTCATCGAGGGATCAGCAGTGGAAAGGGTGAGCAGCTTCAAGTTCCTGGGTGTTAATATATTCAAGGATCTGCCCTGGGCTGACACAATTGTGAAGCAACTCCTCTTTGGTTGGTAACACACACAAAATGCCGGAGGAACTCAGGTTTTGGACAGAAATATTGGCTATTTATTCCTCTTCATAGCAGCTGCCTGACCTGCTGAGTTCCTCCGGCATTTTGTGTGCGTTGCTCTGGATTTCCAACATCTGCCAAATCTCTTGTGTTTATCTTCTACTTCGTTGGGAATTTGAGGAGATTTGGTAATGTAGCTGAATAATCTAGATTTGGAGTTAGAGGGTTTGTTCTTTCATTATGTGCCATGTCATTTGACTCCTCCACATCCCTGTCCCTAATCATTAATCTGACTCTAGTTTCCTCCTGTCACTGTGCTGAGCATTGCTGGGCAGTGTGGCTCATTTGGCTGAAAGGGCCTGTTCCACGCTGTCTTGTCATCATCATGTATGACTTGGGCAGCCATGGTCTTTCCATGGCAAGTTTTTCTACAGAAGTGGTTTGCCATTGCCTTCCTCTGGGCAGTGTCTTTACAAGACGGGTGACCCCAGCCATTATCAATACTCTTCAGAGATTGTCTGCCTGGCGTCTGTGGTTGCATAACCAGCACTTGTGATCTGCACCGGCTGCTCATACACCCACCCAGGGAGTAGAAGGTAGAAAATCAGAATCAGGTTTATCGTCACTGTTGTCAACAGCAGTACAGAGCAAAGACCTGAAGTCACTGCAATACAAAATGTAGATTGTCTAATCAAGAAAGGAGAAGGAACCTAAGATCCAAAGACAAAGCCGTGTTTATTGTCAGGTGCACAGGTGCAATGAAAGACTCAGTGCAGCGAAGTTTACTTCTGCAAAGCCATTTCACGGGCAAAGTGGCAATTCCAGACCAAACCTGAGTTACTGGACAGCTGTGCCAGGGCTTGACCTCTTCCCAAGTGAAACCATGCAGCATGGGTGGCAGCAAGGCTTCACTCCCGGATGAAAACAACGCCTTCTATGCTCGTTTTGACCATCGAAACATGGAGGAACCATCACAAATTCCCTCAGTGCCCAATGACCCCCTGATTTCGGTCTCTGAGTCTGACGTAGCCTTCAGGAGGGTGAACCCACGAAAAACATCCACCCCAGATGGGGTAGCTAGCTGAATACTGAAGACCTGTGCTGACCTGGAGTGTTCACTGAGATCTTAAAGCTCTCACACTGGCAGTCTTCATGCAGACTTCTATTATACCGGTGCCTAAGAACGTGGTCGCCTGCCTCAAGGACTATCATCATTAACTACTCGTGTTGAAGTGCTTTGACAGGCTGGTGATCAAACATATCAACTGAGAAGGATTTGGATCCACTCCAGTTTTCCTACCGGCACAACAGGTCCACAGTAGGTGCCATCTCATTGACTCTTCAACCCCGGAACATCTGAACAGGAAAGATGCACACATCAGGATGCTCTTTATTGGCCATAGCTCGGCATTCAATATCATCATCCCCTCTAAGCTAATCAGTAACTTCAAGACCTTGATCTCAATACCACCTTATGCAACTGGATCCTCACTTCCCTAATGTGCAGACCCCAGTCAGTTTGGGTTGGCAACAACATCTCCTCCACGGTTTCCATCAGTACAGGTGTAACACAAGGCTGTCCAAGCCCCCTGCTCTATCTGTTTTGCACTGAGGCTAAGCACAGCTCCGATGCCACATTCAAGTTTGATGATGACACCACTGTTACAGCGAAATCAAAGGCGGTGATGAATCAATCAGAATATAGGACGGAGACTGAAAATCTGGCTGAGTGGTACCAAAGCAACAGCCTCTTACTCAGCGTCTGGAGGGAGAGACCAGAGGTCCATGAGCTAGTCCTCATCAGAGGTAGAGAAGGTCAGCAACTTTAAATTTCTCAGTGTTATTAGTTTGAAGGACCTACCTTGAGCCCAGCATGTAAATGCAATGACAGGGGAAGCAGGGCAGTGCCTCGACTTCCCGAGAAGTTTGTACAAATTTGACATGACATCTAAAACTTTGACAAACTTCTATTATGTATGATGGAGAGTATATTGACTGGCTCTATCACAGTCTGGTGTGGAAACACCAATACCCAATAAAAGTGGATATAGCCCAGTCCATGGGTAAAGCCCTCCCCATCATTGTGCACATCTACAAGAAATGCTACTGCAGGAAAGCAGCAGCCCCTTCATCGGGGCTGGGTCTTAACTAGAAACGTTAACTGTCTACTCCCTGCCCACGGAGCCCGCCTGAGCAGCTGAGTTCCTCCAGCTGTTTGTATGTTGCTAAGAACTAGTCTCTGCAACATGTTTGGCACAATTTAAAGATTAGCTTTATTTGTCGCGTGTACATCGAAACTTTGAAACGTGCATTATTTGCATCAACAACCAATACAGTCTAAGGATGTGCTGGGAGCAGTCCGCAAGTGTCACCAACTGACCCAGACTCAGCAGTGATGTAAAAAGCTAGACACTAGAACACTAGCTATACTACTCCTTTCAAGGATAACTTTGCCGATTGACTCTCCTATAGAGGCGCCCAGTTCTCGCTCTGTGCATCTTCAGCGGTGGAGCGTTAGCGCTCTCTAGTGGCTGGAAGTCTGCAATTCAAAGCTAACCACTGACGGAGTTCACCGCGGTTCTACTATGTACGGTGCTAACAGAATTCATGCATTCTACCGCAAAATAGTTGAGCCATAAGACATAGGATCGGAATTAGGCTATTCGTCCCGTTGCGTCTGCTCCGCCTTTCCATCATGGTTGATTTATTTCTCCTCTCAACCCCATTTACCTACTAGCTTCTCTGCCTAACTAAAATGTGATTATCGCCGCTTACATTTTACCCCAAACGTAACAGTAATGTAAATTGGTAAATTAAACTAGTAAGTATGTTTATTATGGTCAGGTGCAGTGAGAATATAAATACATTTTTAAACACGAGATTCTGCAGATGCTGGAAATCCTGACACAGCATATACAAAAATGGCGGAGGAACTCCGCTGCACCTACCGAGAGGAATAAAGAGTCGAAGATTTATGCCGAGGCGGACGAGAAATAAAGGGGAAAGATGTCAGAACAAGAAGGTGGGGCCAGGAGAAGGAGTACAAACTGGCAGCTGACAGGTCTGGGTGAGCACATGGTCGAAGAGTTAGAGGCACTGAGGGGAGTTGTGTGAGAGAGAGAGGTCTCACTGATCTCCCTTCAAAGAGAAAGTTTAAATGTCTTCCGGGTAAACAAACCTCGAGGAGACTAGGCTTTAGGCAGGAAATCATAAACACAAGAAATTCTGCGGATACAGGAGATCCAATGCAACACACACCAAATGCTGGAGGATCTCCACAGGTCAGGCAGCATCTGTGGAAAAGGTTCTTATCAGTGTGGAGGAACAACGAGATCTTGGGGACCACATGCATAGATCTCTTAAAGTTGCCACTTAAGTTGATAGAGCAGTCAAGGATAGTGTGGTGGCCTTCGTTAGTGGGGGAATTTTGTTCAAGTCCTGAGGTAATGCCGTAGGCTCTAGAAAACTCTGGTTAGACCTCACGAGCATTGTGTTCAGTTCCCGTGACCCCACTATAAGAAGGACGTGGAAGACTTCCTTTGGAGAGGCTGCAGAACAGATTTATCAAGATGTGTCCTGGATTAGAGAGCATGTCTTACGAGGAGAGGTTGAGCAAGCTAGGGCTTTTCTCTTATGAGTGAAGGAGGGTGAGAGGTGACTTGATAGAGATGTACAAGAGGCATAGACTGAGTGGACAGCCAGAGACTTTTACCAAGGGTGGAAATGGCCAATACCAGTGGCTTGAGTTGATTGGAGGAAAGTATAGGAGGGTGTCTCTATCTTTTTTACATAGAGAGTGGTGAGTGGGTGGTACATTGAAGAGACTTAGACAGGCAAAGGGATGAAAGAACATTGGAAGACTGTGTGGGAGGGAAGGGTTAGATTGATCTTGGAGTAGGTTAAAAGACTGGTACAGCATTGTGGGTCAAAGGGCCAGTACTGTGCTGTACTGTTCTGTGTACTAAGCAGTGGTGGTAGTAGTGTAGGAACCACGTGCCCATTCATTGTCTCTGTAATGTACTTGTGTTGACCATCCTCATTTTGAGTTAAGGTTATGTGTCACGTGGGTTTGGATGGCGGTGAAAATAAACGCAGATGGTCACCTGTTCGCCTGCATGGTGGCACAGAGAGAAAGGGAGCGCATTCCTTCTGTTGACCGTTCGTCCTTGCTTGAATTTGATTTGATTACGCTCGTCTTGCTTGTTTTTGCTTTACATGAGTTACGGAAATGTCGAACGGTTTTACTGCTGGTTTGTAATAAAGGACTAAACGTACTTTCTCAGCTTGGAATTCGGTTAGCTGGGAGCTCATCAAACTCCCTCACCACCTCTCAGAGACTTACAGTGTGTTTTTAAGTAGTCGCTGCAAGTGGTAAGGATATTACTACTAATTTAAAATGGTTCGAATATGTTTACTGGATGAAAGACGAAAGAAAATCACAATAACTAATCAGGAGTGGAGATATACAAAAGTATGAGGGGTATAGATGGGGTAAATACAAAAGGCTTTTTCCACTGAGGTTGGGGGAGACCACAACTGGAGGTCATGGGTTACGGGTGGAAGGAGAAGTTGAAGGGGAATTTCTTCACTCAGAGGATGGTGTGAGTGTGGAATGAGCTGCTGGTGGGAGAGGTGGATGTGCGCTCAGTAGTAACCCTTAAGAGAAGTTTGGACAAGCACATGGTCTTGATGCAGGTAAATGGAACAAGGCAGAAGATATGGCCAACATGGACTGCGTAGGCTGAATGACCTGTTTCTGTGCTGTAGTGCTGAACGATTCTATGAGAACCTGGATTAAATCATCCTCTTATACCAGTGATTCCCAGCCTTTTTATGCCATGGACCCCTAACATTCCCCAGGGGGTCTGTGGACCTAGGTTGGGATCCTCAGCTTTAAAGTCAGGGGATTTTCCCACAGTGTTTCACTGGGACAGAGCAATGGAGACTCAGTACCTGTGCCAGAGTCAGGGCAGGGTGAAAAGTGGAGGCCTCAGTTGCAGATTCAGAGAAAAGTACACCACAGAAACAGCCCATCTAGTCCATGCAAAACTCTTTAAACTGCCTAGTCCCATCGACCATAGCCCTCCATACCCTTCCCATCCATGTACCTAACTAAACTTTTCTTAATGTTGAAATTGAGCTCACATACACCACTTGAGCTGGCAGCTCATTCCACACTCTCACCTCCCTCTGAGTGAAGATGTTTCCCCTCATGGTCTCCTTAAACATTTCACCTTTCACCCTTAACTCATGACCTCGACTTGTAGTCTCAGTGAATAAAACTCAGTGGAAAAAAAGCCTACTTGCATTTACCCTATCTATACCTGTCATAGTTTTGTATCCCTCTATCAAATCTGCCCTCTAATGGGTCAGGCAGCATCTATGGAGAGGATAAACAGTTGAAAGGAAGTGGGAAGGTAGGGTGGGGGAGGGGAGGGGAAGGTGGGGTGGGGGAGGGAAGGTGGGGGAGGGGAGGGGAAGGTGGGTGGGGGAGGGGAAGGTGGGGAGGGGAGGGGAAGGTGGGGTGGGGGAGGGGAACGTGGGGTGGGGGAGGGGAACGTGGGTAGTCAGAAGGTGAAGAAGAGCCCTTAATATTATAACAACACACACAAAATGCTGGTGGAGCACAGCAGGCCAGGCAGCATCTATAAGGATCCTGACGAAGGGTTTCGGCCCGAAACGTCGACAGTGCTTCTCCTTAGAGATGCTGCCTGGCCTGTTGTGTTCCACCAGCATTTTGTGTGTGTTGCTTGAATTTCCAGCATCTGCAGATTTCCTCATGTTTGCCCTTAATATCATGCCCCCTCGCATTAAGCCATTTTCACCCTGGGAAAACTATCTGTGGCTTCCCCCTCAGTCTCTGCCCCTTATCATCTTGTACACCTCCATCATGCCAAACCTGGTTGCAACATCTTTCCAAATTTGTTCACTGGGTACCAATCTCCCGACTCAGGAGCAAGGTCCTGATCCAACGCAGGAGTGTTAAAGGAAACATCCGAGACTAGAGGGCAAGTTATTATTATTCTATAGATTTATTGAGTATGCCGACAAAAATGAACCTCGGGGTTGTATATGGTCACATACATGTACCCTGATAATAACATTGACTTTGAACATTAATGTCCTCTCCCTATATTATTACTCAGTCCCTCAAGTTTGGCAACATTCTTAGTCACCGGCTGTGCTCTCTTCCCAGGTTAATGACATAGATCCTTCAACGAGGTAACTAAAAGTCACTCAATACTCCAAGAGTGTACCAATATCCTGTACAACCTCAACAAAATCCTGCCCCCCACCCCCGCAGGATAAGTGAACCAATGGTACTGTACAGGGCTCCACAGTAGTAGTCCAATCACAACAAGAGATCTGCAGATGCTGGAAAATCCAAGCAATTTTCTATTCCTACAGGGGACGGGGCATTTGTGGCGGGCATTGAAGGCAAGTTTCAGATCTCCGGGCATCCGATTGGGAAGCCAGCGGTGTGTTCAGAACCATTTCTCAGAGCGACGCGATGAAGAACGAACCGTGGGGCAGGGACGGTGTGCTGTGTTGAACCCGGATTAATGAATCGTCCCTGGCAAGGAGGGGTAATGGTGCGGGGGCATCTCAAATGTGGCTTGAGGCTGGTACGAATCTGGTGGGGGTTGGATGGGTATCCAGCGGGGATGGGACAGTGATCTGATGGGCCGGGAGGCGGATCGAGTGGGAATGGACAAGGATCGAGTGCGACCGGGATAGAGATCTACTGAGGACGCGATAGGGGATCTACTGAAGACAGAATGGGGGAATCCAGTGGGCATGGGACTGGAGAGAATTTTGATGGGGACAGGGATCGCGTGGGAACAGGCCGTGAATCTGGTGGAGAGGGACAGGGGTCTACCGAGTACGGGACGGGGTACTGTATCTGTGATAGGCAGTGAAGGAACATTTCAGATTTCCGGGCCGTCCGGGTCACCGAGCTGCGGGTGGACGGGGCGCTGCCGGCGACGGGCTGTAACCAACGCGTCACCCGGGCAACGAATTGCAACAGGGCAGCGGCGGTGGCAGAATAGCCAAGGGCTGGGCAGGTGAGTGGGTCCGGGCCCTGGCAGAGTCCTGGCGTCCTGCGGGTCTCTCTCTTCCGGCCCGCCGGGGAGTTCCCTTCTCCTCTCTCGCGGATCTCACTTCCTCGATCACCGTGAGTGCGGAGTCCTAAATTTAAGGGGGAAAAAAAACCCAGAGATTGTTCACCCACCTCTCCTGGCTGGTGACCCCCACCCACTACTTAAGAATGCAGTGGATTCAATCCCAGATACCCAGGACTCTGGCACCCGGGAGGCAACAATACCATCCGGGAATTATTTTCTCGCCCACAGAACCTCCTGTCCGTTCCCCTAACTAATGAATCCCCTATCACCACAGCTCACCTCTTCTCTCCCTTCCTTCTGAGTCAGAGACCTGACTACTGTGCCATTCCTCTGTTAGGTCATTCCCCCTCCCTCAAACACTATACCTGTTGTTGAGGGGGATGGCCACAGGGGTACTTACCCTGCACCTCAATTCCTTTCCCCTTCCCGACTGTCACCCAGTTTCCTGTGTCCTGCACCTTGGGTGTAACTACCTCTCTATATGTTTTGTCTATCAACCCTCAGCCCCCCGAATACGGAGTTCATCCGGTTCCATCTCCGACTCTTCAATGTGGTTCGTTAGAAGCTGCAGCCGGATGCGCTTCCCGCTGTTGTAGTGGTCAGGGACCCTGGCGGTCTACCTGCCTTCCCACATCCCACAAGAGGAGCATTCCACTATCCCGAGCAGCTATAAAGAAGGGGCTTTATAGCTTTATATCCTTGAGCTATTCTTTCCTTTGCCTTCTCTGACAGAAGCCCCTCTTCGTTTGGTACAGCATATTGTGAGACGATGTTGTAGCAAGCCAGGCTGACATGGCTGACGTGTGGATGGCAGAGTGGAATTGCACCAGTATGTTCGGACCAGGGGGCTCGGTGCTCGGGAAGCTGTAGTATTAATCAATAAAACCGAGCAAGTCAGATCTCTTTTAAAAACTTTCCCCTTTCACTATAAACCCATGTCCTTTTGTTTTATACCTCCGTCCTTGGGGAAAAAAGGCTGCAACTATCTACCCTAACTGTGTTCTGCGTAATTTTATCAAACTCCATCAGAGCAGCGCCCTTCTCGCCAAAGAAAACAATCTCAATTTCGTCAGTTAGTCCTGACGAAGGGTCTCGGCCCGAAACGTCGACAGTGCTTCTTCCTATAGATGCTGCCTGGCCTGTTGTGTTCCACCAGCATTTTGTGTGTGTTGTTGTTGTTAATTTCAATTTAATTAGTTTCTTGTAAACAAAACCCTCCAGTTTAGGAAATGTCGCAGTCTCTATCACGGTTTCTGTAGTGTAGCGGTTATCACGTTCGCCTCACACGCGAAAGGTCCCCAGTTCGATCCTGGGCAGAAACATAGTTTGACTCGCTACTTCAGGAGTACGTGTTTCGGCCGATCTCATTCAGCTGCCCTGTTGGTGTAACTTTTGGGGTTTCATTCACTCCGCAGTCTGTGAGTCTCCGCAGCCGGAGAGTCTGTACATTCTCCCCGTCACTCAGTAGGCCAGGAGCACAGTCAATGTTTCGGGCCAAAACCCTTCGCAGTACGGGGGGAAAAGAAAGCTGAAGACTAGATTTAAAAGGTGGGAGAGGGGGAGAGAGAAACACCAGGCGACAGGTGAAACTTGGAAGGGGAGGTGTGGGTCAGCGATTGTTCCCTCCACGCCACCATAGCATAACTTACTGACAGTCATCATCATTATGTGCCGTATGAGGGGGGCTATCATGGTCTTCCATCTGCCTTTAATCTGCCCCCCCCAGAAGACACTTTATTCACAATCATTTTAAAAAATTCTTGATACACATCCTCGAAACCGGAGAGCCAGGAGAGAAGGGCAGACGAGTGCTGGTGCGGGGAGAAGCGACCCCACACACGATGCAGGGGCAGGGGCGTCAGCTGCAGCACTGGACCACCCATCTGGCTGCTGAGGTGTTTGAGCGAGCCCTTGGCCGGAGGACCATGCCCCAACCCCACCAGGCTGATGTGACCCCAGCTCCCCTCCCACACGGCTGGCTAGGGACTGAGTTGATTTGGTGAAGGTCCCGACCGCACTGCCACAGTGCCGAGAGTCCCGGGAGCAGCTCTGTCCTGTGCCCCACGTTAACAGCAGAGTTCCTCTTCCTTCTGTCCATGACCATGATTGTTCTTGGCAATATTTCTACAGGAGTCGTTGCCATTGCCACCTTCTGGGCAGTGTCTTTACAAGACGGGTGACCCCACCTGGTGTCAGTACTCTTCAGAGATTGTCTGCCTGGTGTCAGTGGTCGCATAACCAGGACTTGTGATCTGCACCCACAAACAAGAGAAAATCCGCGGGACTGGCGATGGGTCCAGGCCCGAGGCGTCGACAATACTTTTTTCCATGGATGCTGCCGGCCTGCTGAGTTCCTCCAGCATTGTGCGTGTCTTGCTTGTGATCCTTTGGCAGAGACGTTATCTCCACCCGAGACCAACTGGGAGACCGCTTCTCGAGCATCTCCGTTCCATCCGCCGGGACAAGCGGGATCTCCCATTTTAATTCCACTTCCCATTCCCATTCCCATATGTCTATCCACGGCCTCCTCCGCTGTTGTGATGAGGCTACACTCAGGTTGGAGGAACAACACCTTATATTCTGTTTGGGTAGCCTTCAACCTGATGGCATGAACATCTGTTTCTCAAACTTCCGGTAATGCCCCCCACCCCTTCACTGTTTCGCGTCCCTTTTCCCTCTCTCACCCATTTTTCCTTGCCCACCCATCGCCTCCCTCC